>NC_134786.1:13554879-13564879 GCF_046742065.1 Oratosquilla oratoria | reverse complement strand
ACTTTTGGTACTGTTTCAAGCTTTTCTTTGTCAATTATGGGATATGCTTCAGTGGTTAGTACTATCTTTTCTGTAGTAAATTTATTCTTAAAACTAGTGAAGCATTTCTTGTTGAACAAAATAGCACCTACTAAGCGTTTAGTGGAAGAATATCTGTCCATTACATCAACTCATATACAATGACACATTTCATTATCTTCTGTCATGAGCGTCTTTGAAGGATTCTCACACTACTTTGAGTTCCTTGATTCTAAAATAGCAGTTTTGAAATTTGTTTTATATTCATTAGCTTTTAACACACCAATTTCTCGAGACTGCATTTGGTTTTAAATTAATTCAATATGAAGCATAATCTGATGAAAAAACTCTAACCAAAGCTTGAAATTATCACCATTTAGGTATTCTAAAATTCCTGTTACTTCTGCAGTGGTTTGATCTACATTTGATGTTGTCTGAGTCTCAGTGAGGCAGTTTTTTAAAGTTTGCAAATTTTCATGAGCTCTATATATACGGACCGTATTTTGAAGTTTGACTTTGTAGAGTATGAACGTGGAATGCTGACATACCTATGCTTTTTGAGAATGGACACACGTTGCGGTGATCTTAAGAAGAATGTTGGAATAGCCAGAATATTAGAGAAAAATATCTTTGCGTTTCGTGTAATACTTGCTGCATTTCTCTTTATCAAATTGATGTGCATAACAGTGAATGAAATATGCATCACTATAAATTGGTTTTATTTTTGTTTGAACTCCTGCTTTTTTGTCTTTCATGACATTTGCACCATCAAATGTCTGAGCTATCAGTGTTTGTCCATTTCCTTAAAGAATTATGTCCAATTGTTCTAAAATACGTTTTGATATGCCTTCTGTAGTTTGATTTTCTGGGATAAAGAATCACCCAAAACGCTCAAATATTTCTCCATTCAATACGTACCGTAGAACAAGGACCATATGAGTGTGTTTTAAAACATCTTTTGTGTCATCAGCCATGACAGCTACAAAGGAGTCTTTTCTAATTTCCGTCCTTATCTCCTTATGGCATATTTGTAGCAAGCAGTCAAATATCTCATTCTGAATGGTCTTAGAAACATCTTTGAAGACTGTACTGGTTTCTAAGTGATTCTTCAAATTTAGATCTAATTTAGATGCAAAATTTACTAATCCTCTAAATACCCCTGGATTTACTGAATTGTCTTTTTCATGATGTCCACGTAAGGGAATTTCAAATATAGTCTATTGTTTTAGACAAAAATTCACGGTTCTTTTTAACATTTATATTATGCTCATTGATTGAAAGTCTGTATGCCTCACTAAGTTCCTCCTTAATATTTATGGTTCCTAAAAGTGACAGCGAAACCACATTTCCAACGTGCTTCTTTGACTGCTCATGCTTTTATTTTTTTTTTTCTAAAACCATCTTTTGTCCATGTTACATCATCTCCAAGCAGCAAACACAGGAAGCAAAACAAAGCATTTTTTTTTACTTCACAACCGCAAAGCCAACTTTTCCGTTGGTAACATTCAGAATTAGAATTAAAGCTACGAGTATATTTCATGTTGTTGCTTATGCCTGGCTGAGATATTTGAATATCAGGTGTTGAACGACCTCTTTTCTTAACTGTAACTTTCTCATGGAGAGACAGCTGTGAAAACTTAAGCTGCTGAAGTTCATTAACAGTCACAGAACTTATTTCTTGGGGATGCAAGGCCACGGTTTAAGATTTCTGTGAAATAGAAGACCCAAAAAAATAATCAAATAGACTAGCTGAAGCAGGATAATAATATAATTCTACACTTTATCACATTATATATATATATATATATATATATATATATATATTTATATATATATATATATATATATATATATATATATATATATATATGTATATATACACACGTTGAGTCCCAATTTTACGGCACGGCATGTACCGGAATCCCGGGTTTAGGGGCACAATTTACTATTGGAGCAATAGGTTTACGGTTTAACGGCATTCCCGCCTTTAGCGGCATATTACCGGCATATTAGGTGTACCGAACCGTAAGCTCTCGGCAAAGGCGACCGAACCGAGCGTGTGTTTACTGCTGACGCTGCATCATAACAGTGGCCCTGATCACCACAGGGCTGCCAGATAAAGTTAGGAAAATTCTGACTTGCACAGTGAAATATACTCAACTGTTTTCAAGATTAACTAAGGAAATTTTCCCAGGATTAAACCTGTTAATAGTGTACTATTTTTTACAGTAGATAGGGAAATACTGAGGCAAACAGGGAATTTTTGAGTGTGCAACTAGGAAAATTTCGTCAAGAAAATCTGGCAGCACTGTGTTTACCAGGTTTGAATTTTGTGGGGAGCGTCTGTCATGGTTATTGGCTTATTTTTACCTGATTTCTTCATATTATTAGTTGAACATGTCTTATAAACGACCACTAGTGGGTGGCAAACATGGTCAAGATGGTAAGAAAAAGCTGATGTCCTTCATGATTTTGGAAAAAATAGGAATTATTGAAGAAATTAGACAGTGGTGTGACGGTCCGAAAGCTGTGTGATATCTATGGTGTTGGCTCGTCTACCGTTTATGATCTAAAAAAAAAAAAAAAAAAAAAAAAACAGAAAGTGCAGTTATTGTCGCATTTTGCCGAAAGGTATTGTAAAGTACAAATGAGCATGCGTAAACACATGAAGTCTGGGAAATATGAGGACTTAGAAAAACGTCTGATGGAGTGGTTTCGTCAGGTATGTATTGAGGGTATGAGATTTTCTGGAGACATGATCCTAGAACAGGCCAGCATTTTTATTTTCCTTCTTAAGAAATGAACATCAAAGGTGAGCTTATTTTGTCAAGAGGATGGCTTGATAGGTTTAAGAAGAAACATGGTTATTTTAGAAGGTACAACATGTGGCGAGTATAAGCCGGCAGATCACGAAAATGCTGAATCGTATGTGAATAAGTTTGCCGTAATGATCCGGGAAGAAGGTTTAAGTGCAGAGCATGTGTATAATGCCAATTAGACGGCGCTGCACTGGCGTTGTATGCCTCACCAAACCTTGAAACATGAAGACGAGGAAAACCTGGAGGGTTTTAAAAAGTCAAAAGACCGACTGATAGTGTTGGCGTGTTCGAATGTTGTTGGCACTCATCGCTGCAAACCGTTGGTTATTTAGGAAGAGCCAGAATCCACTATCGGCAAACAAGCGGCCTGGATGACACAATTATGCTAGAGTGGCTTAAGAAAATGTTTGTTCCTGAGACACGGGCTCATTGTACAAAAGCAAGCTTGACACCAGACTGCAAGATTCTTCTCGTACTGGACAACTTCTGCTGACCAAATGGTGAAAGACAACGTCTTTTTGACATTTACCTCCCCCGTAACTGTACCGCCCTCATTCAGCCTCAGGATAAGGGAATCTTGAGGTCTCTGAAAAGGAAATACCGCCGAATATTCATGAGGAAAATGCTGGTGGGTGTGAGTGAAGAGAAGTTATTGGAGGACTTCCGTAAAGAATTCATCATGAAAAATGTTCTGCACGGTGTAGCCAGTGCTTGGGATGCTGTTGAGAAGTGAACGCTACAGAACTGTTGGCATAAGCTGTGGCCTGGGAATGTTTATGGAACGCCCCCTTGCACAAGCTGATGCTGACTTCACTGGTTTCCGTGTGTCCGACGCAAAGCAGACTGCGGGGGAGATTATGGAGTATGCCAAAGTATATGCCAGCTCATTGGCACAGAAATTTGAGCGTCAAAACCTGGAGGAGTGGCTTGATGTACACCAGTTGTCTTCTGCGGAAATAGTGAGAATGATTACAACACCGGAGGAGTTCCAGCGTGAGCAGCGTGAGGAGAGTGACGATGACAACGACGAACAAAATGATGATCATCCTGAGAAACAACACAAGCTGATGTCAGTCCCAGAACAGCTGTCAGGTATCTCCACAAGCTGGGTTACTATGGCAGAGCTGCAAGAAAGAAACCACGCCTTCGTTCAGCCAATATCAACCGCAGAAAGGATTGGGCTTTTGAGATGATGAAGTGATGGTCGATCAGAGCTTGTGGAGTGTCAAGGAAACATCAATTCAGGCAAATGTGTTTCTATATTAAAGGAAGGACTCATTCGAATATTCTCCAGTGGTAGAATGAGTAAAAATGTCACCCTATTTATGGAAGATGGAGCTCCTTGTCACACTACTCAAGCAACACAAAATTGGTTGAGACAAAATGGGATCAGGAAACTTCCATGGCCAAGTCAGTCCCCGGATATAAACCCTATTGAACACCTCTGGGGCATATTAGACCGATGAATTTGTAAAAAGAACAAGAAGCCATCTTCAAAGCCCAAATTCTTAGAATTACTACGGGAAACATGGCAAGAAGTCCCTCAAGATGATATTCGTGAACTAATCACTAGTATGCCTAGAAGGGTCATTGCATTGAAAAAAGCAAAGGGGATGTTAACCAAGTATTAGTTATTCACATTGTGACCATTTATAAGCACTTTAAATATACCAATTGCTTGTTTACTAGATTAAACTATTTTATAGGTGTCTACTCAATTCTGTCATGTATGTATATATACATATATATATATATATATACATACATATATATATATATATATATATATATATATATATAGATATATATATATATTAGATTGCACTAATGTCGTAACACATTAGTAAAATTTAAACTTTGAACCCACTGTCGGTGGAAAAAGATAAAAAGTGAGATGATTATTCCTGTATATTTCGACCACTCTCTGTGGTCCTCTTCAGTGGGTTCTAAGTTTAAATATATATATATATATATATATATATATATATATATATATATATATGTATATATATATATATATACATATATATATATATATATACATACATATATATATATATATATATATATATATATATATATATATATATATGCGTCAGTATTTACGCATTTGTGAACACACATTAATAGTGTTTTTATTACACACACACACACACACACACACACACACACACACACACACACACACACACACACACACACACACACACACACACACACACACACACACACACACACACACACACACACACACACACACACACACACACACACACACACACACACACATACACACATACATATATATATATATATATATATATATATATATATATATACATATATACATATATATATATGTATATATATATATATACATATATGCATATATGTATGCTTTAACCAAAAGTAAATCATCTTTATTCCTTGCCCTGCAGTGGTGGATATGAATACCTCCACTTATTTCCTATTTTGTTTTGTAAAATGGGATTACATAAGGGTAAACAAGAGAACTATGATTGCCCCTAATTTTATTTTAATTAATGTGAAATCTAAACGTATGCTTTTACTTATTCTCTGTATATTCATTATACGTATCAGAGAGGAATTTTTGAGAAACTTTTGCTTATAGAAATATGACGCATCAGACGTATCTCTCACATAACTAACAATTTGGGAATGTTGTGTTCATTTCTTTCCGTAAATATAACGTTTTCTGGATGTAATTAATTACAACATACAGGATTTGTGTCTGTTCATGGTATATTTGCTCAATTTGTACGATATTTATAAAAGCAAGTGTTACTCTCCTCCCCCTATCAACGTGAACTCCTCAACTGTCTAAATGTATAGACAACCCACTTCAAAAATACCTCTGAATACCAGATTGGGATATCATGTTTTTCAGAATTCATAGGTAATGGCCATGGTAGGCTTGTGATAGTCTGATATTGATAATTTGAAAACGTTTCGTTAAATCAAATCTCAAAGTATTCAGTCTGAACCCTAGGTTTAGTAGCCTTGGGAAATCTGCTGGCTTTATTGAGAAAGTACACTCAGTAATATCTTCGACAATTTGATAGGATGTATTGGTATAAAAGATTTTAATTCACATATGATCTAAAGTGTTTGCCATTGATATTGTTGGCAAGATAAGTAAACGAGACATTTCTTTTGCTTGTTCCTGACGAATTTCTCTGACATATTTCGACGTGCTCTGACAGACAACAAGACTGTTCATCAGAAAATGTCGATGAACTTGTGTTTTGAATTGTGAAAAGAACGAAAACAATACTTTACTTAATTCCGTTTACGTTTTGAATTCTGACTTGCCCTTATTAAGAAATTTCTTTCTATAGCCTCATACAATGAACAAGTTAAAAGTAAGCTAACACTCATGCTATACATATGTGAAGAACAACAAACTAGAAACAAGTTCCTCTTCTAGACTAAGATCAGGAGCTCGTTTCTAGTATCCAGCGTACAATTCAGTTTACTATGACCTAAGTACACACAATTCCCAAATTCTGACAAAGGATCATTTCCTGTTATTAAGGAGATACTTCCTTAAAGCCACTCTATCAATTTCAGTGAAAAAAAAAAAAAAAAAAAAAAAATTGACACGAATATATATATATATATATATATATATATATATATATATATAGATGGGTTTTTGGTTGTATATAAATAAATACAAAAATATATATATATATATATATATATATATATACATATATTGTATTACTCTCTTCAACTTCTTTACAGTTAAATTTTTGCAAATCCGAATGTAGAGGGATTCTAATTGTTCTTTGTCTTAGAGAGAGAACTCTTTCCAGATGAGACTTTAACTGACAGAGATCAAATTCTAAAATAGAGTCAGCCCCACGATGATAAGATCATCTGGCGTTGTTTATAGGTAAAGAACCTACGCCTATGGCCAAAGCCATCACCTTAGACTGTTGAGGCAGGTAACAGTCACTATTGGTAATAATATTAACAATCTTTAATGGATAGATAATGACCATTAGAAGAAAACTCGTGAACAGGTTTTATTCTAGTACTTGACCCTCTCACTGTATCACAAACATCAAGCACTTTGCTAGCAAAAGGGTTACGGGAATGAATTGACTTGGTAGAACTTAAGATAAAAGCAAAAGTGCCACTCGGTACGAAGGTACTAACCAAGGTATGTCGAATCCTTGTGTTACAAAAGTCACTAAACGTTGAATAGAATGGCCTAGTGACAACAAAAAAGAACATAACATAGAAAAGTTAAATTTGAAAATCTAATATTATGTATACCAAGCACACCAGCTTTCTTTGATTGGGCCAAGTTGTCAGACTGGGCAAACCTCATCAGCACAGGATGAGGCGTTCTCTCTCTCTGTTCCTGTGCTTCAAGGGGCCTGGGTCAAAGCGTTTCATCAGCTCGCTGCCGCCGTTCCAGATCCAAGAGTTTAATCGACTCACTCATTTCGTCCCCAAATTGATTTCCAGGACAGTGATTTGTTTACGTCCTCTTTTGTATCTCATATTTGCTCATCTTCATTGCTGAGCTTCACACACTACCAAGCAGTCCTCGTGTAAGCAATGTCGAAACTCTAACACATGTGTATAGTCATGAACACAACGAAATATGTATTCTAATGTACTTGAATGATAAACAAAGTGCGCACATGCGCGTGTATATGTGTGTCTTTGCGTGTGCCTGTGCGTGTGTTTCTATATAGTATGATTGTGTATGTCTGTTTGTGTGTGTGTGTTTCTGTGTGTGTGTGTGTGTGTTTGTGTGTGTGTGTGTGTGTGTGTGTGTGTGTGTGTGTGTGTGTGTGTGTGTGTGTGTGTGTGTGTGTGTGTGTGTGTGTGTGTGTGCGCACGCGTACGTGCGTGTTTATAAATGAGCGTCCATGCGCGTTTCAGTGCAGAATCTATTTATCCCAACGGGGACCAGCTTAAATCACTCCTGCAAGTACAAGCCAATCTTCCTTCTGGACAAGATGATGCTAGACATTCAGTCTGAAGTTAAGCCTCCGTTTATCTCAATTACTGTTCTGCTTGTTGTGTCTATTCGCAAAACTCTCTTCTGTACACAGACAACCTTTATTCAACACATATTCACACCACTGTATACACATCTCTCTCGGCAATAATCAATACATTGATATTTTCATGTGGATTTTTTCATTTATAGCCACAAACAGGCATTTCTTCACATTGTTTTGGTAATTCACCTTTCCTCTTTTACCATTCACTTTATTTTCTATCTGTGGCTTGTGTACGTGCAAAACAAGTCCTATATCTCTACAAAGAAATAGTTATGCACTAAACTGCATTCTTTTTCTTCTTCTTTTCCTGTTGACGTTTCCCATTTTCATATAGGATCGCCGTTCCTCGCACGCCGTTTCTACTGGTTTCGGTCTATGGCCTGCTCCTCCTCCAGCTGTTTCTTCGTAAGGTCCTCCCTCAGTCTATCCTTCCAGCGCAGCCTAGGTCTTCCACGCCTGCGTCTGCCCTGTACAATCTCCATCACTCTCCTTCCCACATAGTCTTCATCTCTTCTCTTCACATGGCCGAACCAATGTAATCTCCTTTCTTGCGCTTTCGCCGACGCCTCCATTACGCCTCCACTCATGTAGCATTACCCATAGATCGGACCTACGGAGCTCTGAGTTCTCCTTCCAGGAGGGGAAATAGCTGTCGATCATGAGTCCAACATTCGTGCGACATCCAAAGGACCAAGTGAATACATTTTTCACACCACACACAATCACGAAACAGGGATATAAGGTTTTATAATATATATGGTTCTAGGGGTCTATTTGCAAAATCCTAGGAGGAATTCGTGAATAATCTTTAACCTAACTATTGTAGTGGATTGTTAACACTACATGTTGAACGGTACTCGGCCGTAAGAGAAGAAATGAAAATAAATGAATAAATAAATAAATAAATGAATAAATAAATATATAATTAAATAAAATAAAAAATAAATATTTCATTAACGTCAGCGCTATATAATCAAAAGAAAATAAATACATATTTGAATACTATAAACAAACAAAAACAATCATTTTCCATTATACACACGCATCCTCCTTACAGAGGCACACGCAACATACACACATGGCACATTAATTCTCTGTGTCACACTCATTACACACACACACACACCCACACACCACAACACATCACGTTAATTTTCACACACAACACCACACATATGCAGGTTAAGGGGACAATACAGTTGTAGCGTGTACACATTCACACACCCACTTAACTTTAACACTTTACACACACACAACCAAAACACCAACACACGCAAATATATTTATCCAAGTACCTGCAGTGATAGGGTATCAGAATATATATTAGGGTGCTTCCTCGTATATAGGCGAATTTCAAAGTAATAAAACACTTTTCTTCAGGGTGTTAGCTTGTTCACATTTAACATAAAAACGTCGTAGATAAATCATTCACACACACGATGTATAGTAAAAGGTCGCGCATCGAAGTTTACACACACCTCACAGCCGCCTCGAAGGGGATGTCGAGGGAACTCATCATCAGCCCACAGTGGGATCCGGCGGGTTTCGAATGAAGTGCCGAGCTGCCCACACACACACACAAAGAAAGGCCTTCAACACACAAAGTCCCTCTAGTTCTCCACTAGGACGGAGAGAACATGGAGGACTTCTCCCTTCCTGGCACAGGAAACCGTCGACCGACTACCTATCCTTGGGTCTGGTGACAACGTTGTCATGCTTCTTGCACATTCCGAAACTTCGTTCGGGGACTGCTTCGGTGATGGCAACGGCGATTCTCGAGAGACATGAATGGGGAGTGAGACCGAGTCAGCGGGCTGTGCTTTGACACAACGACACACACAACACGGGCACACACAGGAGGGGTCTGTGTCATCCTCGAGAAGGACACAATCACGGCCGGCATCACATCACATTTGGCCTGCTGGACATCATGTGGCTGACACACACCTTGGAAAAGGTGTTTTGGAATGTTCGACACACTTTCCGCATCCCCGAGCATTGAAACATGTTCCGTGACTACTGGCCCCGAATTTGCCATCAGATTCATATCACACGAGCGTTCAAAATGAGAAGTTGGGACATGGTCAGAAGGAGAAGGAGGAGGGTAATCTTGAT
>NC_134786.1:13542379-13549879 GCF_046742065.1 Oratosquilla oratoria | reverse complement strand
TATTTCTCTTACTATATTCAACTAAAACCAATAATCATACATACATCTAAAAAGGGAGGGAGGAGGGTGGATGGGAGTGGAATATGTAGGGAATGGAATGGGTGGGAGTAGTTTCTATGCCTTTTTCTTTTTGGCTACCCCCCGTTTAAGAGGGAAAAACCCTTTGGTGTATGTATGTACATCTAAAATAGATAAATGAATAAATAAATAAATAAAATCGGAGAGGGGAAGAAGATAGATTACATTTTTATCTAAATAATCTGGTCAGACAACAGACGTGAGAAGACAAAGGACATTCCCAAGAAGATTTAGATTAAGCTTCTCCTTCCAAAAACATTTCTCGGCGAAGAGAAAACAGAAAATAAATACCAACGAAAGAATCTGATGCAATCGGATTTTTCCAGATTGCTTTTACTTGAGAAGACCAAAAAAAAAAAAATAAAAAAAAAAAAAAATAGTAGTCAACTTCTTGTACATGAATGATATAATTATATTTCTAATTAGGAAACTCATGCTTTCATCAAATGCTAAAGAAATACCTTTCATAAAAACATAACTTTGATTGTTGGTGAAAAATTAAAGTTCATGGTGAACTTATTAATCTTTAAAGAAACTATTTCATATATCAAAACTTTTAGTTGTATTGAAATGAATATGTATATATTTAAACGTACTCCTACGCAATTTTTCATCTGGATAACATTTATAATCTAACGCTCTTTCCATCCCATCATATTTGTTCCAGAAACTATATTTCTATAAAATTATGAAGACTGAGAGAAAAGGAGGATGAAACTAAGAGCAATACTGGAGAGAGAGAGAGAGAGAGAGAGAGAGAGAGAGAGAGAGAGAGAGAGAGAGAGAGAGAGAGAGAGAGAGAGAGAGAGAGAGAGAGAGAGAGAGAGAGAGAGAGAGAGAGAGAGAGAGAGAGAGAGAGAGAGAGAGAGAGAGAGAGAGAGAGAGAGAGAGAGAGAGAGAGAGAGAGAGAGAGAGAGAGAGAGAGAGAGAGAGAGAGAGAGAGAGAGAGAGAGATAGAGAGAGAGAGAGAGAGAGAGAGAGAGAGAGAGAGAGAGAGAGAGAGAGACATAGTCATGGGAAAGATTACGTTCCTCGATTGCATATTCCAGCCACATATGGTTGGTGAGAACGTGCAAAGTTTCGAGTGTTCCTGATTTCTATCGCATCTTTACTACAAGACTCCATTGGCCACTTTGTTCTGGCTGACAGAAGACAACTTTATTTAGTTTAGAAAAGCCTCTGATCGTCATAGGGGGAATAGGGAGATGATGAGAATCTCAGACATAGAGAGGAAAATGGGAGGAACCTCGTTACTCAAAGAGGTCGTGGCATCATGCCCTTTCTTGAGGACAATGATGGGAAATGTTAAATTGGTCTTTAATAGCGGCGGAGTTGTTCGGGTTTGGGTATCGTAAACGTAGGATTAGGTTTGTTAGGAGCATTTCTGAGTCTTAAAAGAAATCCGAAAGTGTGTTCTCTCATGCCATACAGACATAATCTGTGTGAGGATGTCATGCAAGGATAGGGTGCGAAATTTGCAAAAAGGTGTTGGGTTTGTTTTGTATGTGTGTGTAAAATCAGGTAGAAATTACTCACGACATCTGGATTCGAACTCGAGTCTCGAACACGAGGCCTGAGTTCTCCTCCCGAGTTACTCGGAGCTCCTATGAGCGATATTGACAGCTATGGCTATAATAAGGTAAGACTTTAACAAAAAAAAAACCTTCTGCAAAATGCATTATTTTACGGCTGTGGTAGCTGCTGTTATAATTGGAATTGTACCGATGTTCACCGTGGCGAAACTGGTGTTTTCGAGACAAATGGTGCAAATTACGCCTGATGTGGTGATAAAGTTCTTTACGTTTGATGGTATACAGGGTAATGTGACGACAGAAACTTTTATTGTCGTTTGTTGGGGGTGATTCTGACTGCTACACTCTACGCTTGCTGCCGCTGCTTGTGATGGTGCTAAAGCTGAAAGAGATAATCCGTTCATAAATGCTTCTACACTGATTTCACCAGTCAGAAGGCAGTGTTTGCAGAGATATCTTTTCATTCTTTGAAGTCTCTTAGTGTTTAGAGTAAGTAGTTCATGGTAGGAGGAGTAATCATAGAAGTCGTGAAAGTGTCAATCGTAATGATAAACAAGGTGCAGTTTATATCAATAATTGTGATGGAAATGGTGAACGCGGTGTTGACAGCTATTGGGGGTAATACGATTGGATGAAGGGACAACAATGATGGTGGTCTTGGTGATCGTGTTGACAACTGTGGTGTTGGTGGTGGTGGTGGTAGTGGTGGTTTTGGTGATGGTAGCGCTTGTAGTAGTAATAATAATGGCGGTAGTTGTGACGATGATGATGTTGGTGGTAGTGAAAATGATGGTGGTGGTGACAGTGATGGTGAAGGTGATGATGATGGCGATGGTGATGGTGATGTGATGGTGATTGTGATTGTGATTGTGATTGTGATTGTGATTGTGATTGTGATTGTGATTGTGATTGTGATTGTGATTGTGATTGTGATTGTGATGGTGATGGTGATGGTGATGGTGATGGTGATGGTGACAGTGATGGTGAAGGTGATGTGATGGTGATGGTGATGGTGACGGTGACGGTGATGGTGATGGTGATGGTGATGGTGATGGTGACGGTGATGGTGATGGTGATGGTGATGGTGATGGTGATGGTGATAGTGATGGTGGTGGTGGTGGTGACAGTGATGGTGTAGGTGATGGTGATAGTGATGGTGATGGTGATGGTGATGGTGATGGTGATGGTGATGGTGATGGTGACGGTGACGGTGACGGTGATGGTGATGGTGATGGTGATGGTGATGGTGACGGTGACGGTGACGGTGACGGTGACGGTGACGGTGATGGTGACGGTGACGGTGACGGTGACGGTGACGGTGGTGATGGTGATGGTGATGGTGATGGTGACGGTGACGGTGACGGTGACGGTGACGGTGACGGTGATGGTGATGGTGATGGTGATGGTGATGGTGATGGTGATGGTGATGGTGATGGTGATGGTGATGGTGATGGTAATGGTGATGGTGATGGTGATGGTGATGGTGATGGTGATGGTGATGGTGATGGTGATGGTGATGGTGATGGTGATGGTGATGGTGGTGGATATGGTTGATGTGGCTATTACTCCTATGTACGCTGTGGTATCTGCACTCCTTACTTCATCGACGCAGAATATATAATTAAATCTTTAATTGCAAGCCATTGCTTTTCTTTCCGGATATATCTTGCTCTTCTTTCTGAAACCACGACTTCGAATTCTATTTCCTCTGAACAACATTCAAATCTTTTCATCAACGTTACAGAAAAGAATCTGCGCCTTTTTTTTTTTTTCTTGTACTCTTCTCAATCCCTAGTTCCTTTTCTTTTATTCCCATGTTTTCAACAATTTCTTGACAATTCTTTTAAAAGAGACCCTTCACCTTTTATCTATTCATAGTTTATTCTTTCCGTATAGATTCAATAAACATCTGCATACTTCGAAGTCCATTAATATATACTTGGGTCAAACGTTAAATTAGAATGACCCTTCCAAATAAACAAAGTGAAAGGGGGGACTTCCTCCTCTGCATTCTTTATTTATTGATTTATTTATTATTTTCTAAGTTTGATGGTTACACAACGGTTCATGGGGAGAAACTAATAAAAGTAAAACACAAAAGAAGAGTAAAAATGGAGACGATGGTAGTTTAATCTTTTCCAGAGACACACTCCCCCCTCTACCCCTCTTTCATTGGTCATTTTTTACAATTACAGTTCTATCGTTATTATAGATATTATTATCATTATCAATATTAACATCGTTGTTATCATCATTACTATTACTATTATCATAATTATCATTATTATGTGGATGTACTGTGTCTTATTACATTGCTTCTGACCCAGTGGAGTCAGAAGCGAGGCAGAATGAGGACCTTCGCACCATATTAGGTCAGCCATCAAATCATATGAAGAGAAAGATGGCAATGGTACAGGAAGATGGGGGCCCCAATTGCCTCACACTACTACCAGTTAGGGCAAAGGGATTAAATCTAAACAAAAGAGAACTCACAGATGCCATTTACCTGAAGTAGGGATGGCCATGGAATGGACTGCCTAACAGATACTACTTTGGTAAACAGTTTGATCTAAAGCATGTGATAATATGCAAGCAGGGTGGACTCATCTGCATGAGACATAACGAAATAAGGAATCTCATTGCCCATATGCTTCGGGAGCTATGCAAGGATGTGGCCATCGAACCAACACTACTCCCTCTAGGAGGAAAGAACTTCAGGTATCATGTCCTACATATTAGATGAAGCACGAGTGGACGTCAGCGCAAGAGGTTTCTAAACACGGGGACAACAGGCCTTTTTTGACATACCGAATATTTGATCCTATGGCCCACCGTTACAATGATCTAACTGCTGAGGCACCCCACTCCCGTAATGAGAATGAAAAAATCAGGATATACGAGGATCACATACAGAATGTAGATCAGGGCTCATTCACTCCAATAACCTTCACGATTTCAGGTGGGATGGTTCCAAGGGGAAAGGTATTCTATGCTCGTCTAGCAGAGGTAATGGCAGAAAAGAAACAACAATCAAAGATCCGTATTGGGGCGTGGATGAGATGTAAACTATCATTCTCAATCTTAAGTTCAGCTCTTCTATGCCCGAGAGGTACCAAATTCCCAACACCTTAATCAGCACACACTAAAAAACCTCGATTTTGAACAGACAGTAGTAAAAGATAGGATAAATGAACTTCTGTATTAGGCTTCATTAAACCTGAATAACATAAAATATAAAAGGGTAGTCGACCATAGTTATTGGAGAGATAAGAACCAATGAATTGTGTCTGTGGGAGACAGATCATGATTGTTTTCACCATCCAGTTCCACGAAGATGGAGGTCTTATATATAACAAAAGAGTAGTAGTACTAGTGGTGGTGGTAGCAGTAGTGTCATTATTATTATCATTTTAGTAAGTATACCTATACATACCTCAGACATGCTGAGATATAAAGATTGTCTCCATAAGTTTTTATTCGGCCACGTTCTATATAAGATTATAGAAATATAAAAGATCCTTGGTACATATAGCTTTTATTTACGTTTATATTCATAATTTCTTTAAGTCAGATGAAACCTACACGTGCAGCTAAATATTTTCCTTTTCTTTTATTTTTCAGACAATTCTAAAAATCTTGTTAACATTAATCACAACCGGGAACTTGGCAAACCTGGCAACCTTGATTGCCGAATTTTGTTCTGATTTCTTTTGTTTTATGCCACTGATTACTTCCTCAGCATAATGAATAAATAGTTGAATAAATGTATGAATAATTTCATAAAGTTAAGCATATAAACGAATGAATGAAAGAATGAATGAATGTATAAATGAACGCATGAATGAATGAATGAATGAATGAATGAATGAATGAATGAATGAATGAATGAATGAATGAATGAATGAATGAACGAATGAACGAACGAACGAATGAATGAATGAATGAATGAATGAATAAATTAATGAATAAGTAAATGAATAAATAACTAGATAAATGAATATATGTATGTATATGTATATATATATATATATATACATCATATATATATTATATATATATATATATTATATATATATAAATTAATCAATTAACCAATAGATATATAGATGAATAAAAAGAAATACAAATAAATAACTAGATGGATAAGCAACTAATTGGAAGATGAGTAAATAAAGATACACATACATAGGTAAAGAAACAGATAGATAAGTAATGAAACAGATAACACCATGTAACAAAAAAAAACTGTTTCTGGATTGTTACTTAGGTCACAAATAAATTAAAAAGTTCTATCAAACAGTTATAAGCCTGGAGTTATAACTTTAGGCTAGACACTAGGATTCAACCTAATAAAATTTTAGAATCGCAGTTAGAAAAAAAATTGTCATCTTTATTAGTGCAATTTCTGCAATTTCGTGCTAAAACATTTTTTTTTTCAAAATATTATGACTATAGCCTGAATTATTTTACTTATTTTACACATATATGTTCATTTAATATTTTTATAATATATACTTTCAGATCTATAAGATTCATATTTTCTGATTGTATATATTCCTGCATTTATAGATATCTTCAAGGGGCAGCCGGCACCCCCCTGACTCCTTCTATTATATATGCGGCGAGTATACAAAGAAAAAAAGGCAAAAAATTCACCTCGGAAAAGTCGGTCAAGGTTTGTGAAGCCTACCAGAAGTACTTTGGGATGCCAGTTGTGAACCATGACAAGACCTAGGCCCATCACTACTGTTGTGAGCACTGTAAGAAGACGCTGGAAGGGTGGCTGCGATGTGAAAAAAGGTCCCTGAAATTCTCTAACCCACGGTTCTGGCTAGAACCAACAGACCACTCCACAATTTTTTTTTTTTCTTTTTTTTGTTATGGTGGATTTTAGCAAGCGACGGAAAGGAAAGAATGCTGCTGCTGCTATGCATTACTCTGATCTCCCACCATCAGCTGCTCCAATTCCTCACTGCTCCAAATATCCCGTGCCAGTGCCACCTGCTCCAGGTGAAAGTCTAAAACAACTATTTTGATGAAAAGGAGGAAATGGATGCTGAGGACTTGGCTTACCTTCCTGAGGTACCAGAGAAAGTTCCTCACTTCTCATATCAAAAAGAAGTATATGAATTGGTCAGGGATATGGGTCTGATCAAATCCAATGGAGAGCTATTTATCTTAAAGATGAAGCAGTGGAACTTAATCAAAGAGGATATGCAGGCGACAAGCCAGAGAAGTCAACACAAACCTTTCTCATTCTTTTTCACTAAAGGATGGCCTCAGCTTCTGTCATGATAGGCCTGGACTATTTGACGTTATTAGGGTGCCATTTGTGTCCAAGGAGTGACTGCTCCTCATAGACAGCTGTACCACAAGTTTGAAGGCTGTCCTCTTCCATAATGGAAACAAGTTCCCGACGTTGCCCCTAGCCCATTCAGTCTGCCTAAAGGAAGACTACTACATTACATAAGAACATAAGAATAAAGGAGACTGCAAAAGACCATAAGGCCTACACTAGGCAGCTCCGTATCCATCACCACCTGTCATCCCCATCCATAAAGTTGTCTAATCGTTTTTTAAAACAACTGATAGTTTCAGCGCTTACTACATGTCTACTAAGTTTATTCCATTCATCGGCCACCCTATTAGTAAACCAATTCTTGCCTATTTCCTTCTTAAACCTAAATTTGTCCAGTTTATACCCATTACTGCGAGTCCTGCCCTGTTGTTTTATTATGATGACCTTGTTTGCATCATCCTTGTTATAGCAACATTGTGAAAGTCCTCCTGGAAGCTCTGCAATACAACCAGAACAAATTGGAAATCATTGGAGACTTTAAGATGGTGGCTTTCCTGCTTAGTCTCTAGGGAGGTTTTTATCAAATTCTAA
>NC_134786.1:13529879-13532379 GCF_046742065.1 Oratosquilla oratoria | reverse complement strand
GATTCGCCTCCTCTTCCTCTCTTAATTTCTTTCCAAAACATCTTTTTATTACTTTCAAAATTTTCTGTCATACTCCTACCCCATTTCACATCTGCTCTCCTCTTTGCCTCCTTTACCTTTTGCTTTACTTCTCTTTTCTTTTCTTTGTACCTCTCATATGACTCCCCTGTCCTCTTTTGTAACCAATCTGTGAATGCTCGCTTCTTCTCTTCTACAACCTTCTTTGTTTCCTCATCCCACCATTCACTACCCTTTCTTCTATTTCCCCCTGTCCTTCTTGTTCCACACACCATCCTTGCACACTTTAAGACTCCCTCCTAGAACCATCCCCATTCCTCCTCCACACCCATCTCTGCTCTATCCTTTACTCCCTCCCACTCCTCCTTCAGCTTCTTTTCGTACTCCTTCTCCTTTTCCTTTTCATTCAAGGAGTTCACTCTAAGAACCTCCCTACCTTTTGTCCCTTTCCTCCTTCTCCATCTATCCTCCACTCTCAACTTACCTTCCACCAAAAAATGATCTGATATTCCCCCACCTTCTCCCCTTAGCACATGTACATCCTTAACCCTTCCTATCATAATCCTATTTACCACTACATAATCCATTAGCGCTCTATCTACCACCCTTCCCTCCACCACCCTCTCCCATGTGTACTAATGCTTGACTTTCTTCCGAAACACTGTATTTGCTATCATCAACTCTCTTTCTAGACACATTTCCACCATCAACTCTCCACTACGATTCTTTCCTGGAACTCCACACTTCCCAACCACTCCATCGATTGGACCCTTTCCCCACTCTAGCATTTAGGTCTCCCAGTAATATTACATTGACATTTCTTCCTAAACCCTCTATGCACTCATTTAAATCTATCCAAAAGGCCTCCCTTTCTTCCATGCTCTTCTCACTGCCCAGCCCATATGCACTTACAAAGACCCACATCTCCTTCCCAGTTTCACCTTCATCCACATTATCCTTGAGGAAACCTCCTTCCACTCCACTACCCCTTTACCTATCTCCTCACTTACAAGAATAGCCACCCCTTCCCTCCCTCGCCCTCTCTTCACTCCTGATAACCTCCCACTTACACTCCCAAACATACACTCACCCTTCCCTTTCAACTTAGTTTCACTCAAAGCCAACACATCCAACTTTCTTCTCACAAACATACTACCTATCTCTTCCCTTTTACTCTCATCTGTACCACATCCACGCACATTAAAAGACCCAAACCTTAGGGTGCTGGCCCGAGGCCCGCCAGCACCCCTTATGCCTTCACTTTTGTCTTTAGGATGTGTGCCCCGTGGGGCTACAGGGAGAAGGATGCCTAGTCCCTCTCCCCGTCCCTTTCTTCTCGCCTCTTACGATCCAAGTGGGAAAACTTGGTGGCAGTATTCTTTTCCCCCACCACAGGGAATTCCCCCAATCAGAAAGAGAATACTCAGAGAAATGGTACAGGACAGCAACAAGGGGTTGGGGGACAGCATAACGGAGGGACAGTCGTAGTATAAAAGTGTCATCATTTCTCTATGAACAGAATTTCTTCTATCATAGACAAAATGATGTGTGGCTCTGGTCCGTAGGGGTGCCCCATATAGACCCTAAAGTATCGACTGCATGCTACTTTGCCACAATAACAAGCAGCCAATACCCCAGACGGGGTAGTAATAGTAATAATAATAATAATAATAATAATAATAATAATAATAATAATAATAATAATAATAATAATAATAATAATAATAATAATAATAATAATAATAATAATAATAATAATAATAATAATAATAATAATAATAATAATAATAATAATAATAATAATAATAATAAAAATAATAATAATAATAATAATAATAATAATAATAATAATAATAATAATAATAATAATAATAATAATAATAATAATAATAATAATAATAATAATAATAATAATAATAATAATAATAATAATAATAATAATAATAATAATAATAATAATAATAATAATAATAATAATAATAATAATTTTAATAATAATAATAATTTTAATAATAATGATAATAAAATTTGATTAAAATTATCATAATATAGATAATGGTAAATGAATAAGTAAATAAATATATAGGTAAAGTTAAATAAAAAACAAATAGGTAAATAGTAGTAATAGTAAATTTATAGATAAATAATAATAAACTATTTCTTTCCATTTCCAAATTAAATCCATTTCGTGATAGTTAGAGACCTATATTTTTTGTCGGATTCTCATTCAGTATGAAAATTTTGCCACTTTCGATGGTGCCAATTCCCTTAAGAATCTTAAAGACCTGTATCAAGTCACCTATGAGTCTACTTTTTTCTTCTTCTTTTTATTTTTTGGGGGGAACAGATTAATATGATTTGTTCGATTCTCGTATGATTTAGTTTCTATATTTGGAATTAGTTTTGTAGCTCATCGTTGTACTTTTTCCAATCTGTCAATGTCTTTAATGAGATTCGGTGACCACACGGAAACGTCATATTC
>NC_134786.1:13492379-13517379 GCF_046742065.1 Oratosquilla oratoria | reverse complement strand
TTTTGATATCAAGTGGTTGATGGCACTGAAGAATATAACACTTGTACGTTTTATTTATCTGAATCAGCTGACATCATTTGAACCCACACGAATATCTAAAAGAAACTTAGCACAGCACAAACTTATTTTAGAGAAAAACTATTTCAATATCCACATTCATGAGCATTCTATAATGAAATAAGTAATATGGATAATAGAAGTGAATATAACAAAATATATCTTAGCATGAAATTCCATTGAATATATAGTTTGGAATTTCAGTAGAGTTCGAATAGACAGTAGTGTATAAGAAATGGGGTTAATGATTTGCTGGACACACACAAAGCTGGTGTGGAGCCATTAAACGAGGAGAGGCGAGGAGCTCAGGTACAAGAGGGTATTGTTGAAGGCCGAGAGCTCCTTGTCAGGTGAAGAAAAGGGAGAAAAGGGAGGGAAACAGTAAACATCTTGAGGAGGACTCAAGAAACAAAAGAAAATAGGAATCTAGTTCTTAGCACTGAAAAAGAACGAAAGAAAAAGAAAATATATTATATCATGGGTGGACAATATAGCTGCTGGGCGAAAATACAAAAGAGAAGAGAAAAAAAAGGAATATGCTTTCAGAGTAAGCCTGTGTTGGTTGAAGGCGAATACAATATCATGAAATATAAAAAAGAATAAAATTATCAATGTATATATATATATATATATATATATATACATATATATATGTGTTGTGTAAAATTTGTGTAAATATATATATATATATACATATATATATATATATACATATATATATTTATATATATCTATATATATATTTATATATATCTATATATATATATAACACATACACACTCGCGCGCGCGCATACACATACACACAAACACACACGCACACTGACACACACACACACACACACACACACACACACACACACACACACACACACACACACACACACACACACACACACACACACACACACACACACACACACACACACACACACACACACACACACACACACACACACACACACACACACACACACACACACACACACACACCACACACACACACACACACACGAGTGGAACACGACAGCATTTTCGCAGTTATTAATCTTCTTACTGATATTCTCAATTTTCCTGACTATAGCTGTACCAAACAAAACGTCGCACTAATAACGGCTTCCCCTCACATGGTGGTCCTTTTGATAGACTTGTCAGCAACTGCCAATTACATACAAAGAAAGTCAGAGTGACATGTGATATGAGAGCTTTGGTAGAATGATTTTCTGATTTGGGGTACTTGATAAGAAAGAGAATAATGTGAAACTGATGTGCAGGGAGGGCTATTTGTTATAGACATGCAGATCTAGAAGATAATGCTTACACGAGTATGGTATCACGTGAATCGTCACCCTCTGACTTCGACAGAGTGACAATTCTTCATGCGGACCATCCTAGGGTCACAATTCTTCATGTGGGCCATCCTGGGTTTACAAATCTTCGGTTGTATAAGTTGATGATAATAAGCATAATCCTAATTCAACCTAACTTAACCTAACGTAACCTAACCTAACTTAACCTAACCTAACCTAATCTTTATTCCACTGTTGATATTCGGCGTACTGGGGTGACAATTCTTCACGTGGGGTATCATATGGTGACTTTTTCATGTGAGCGTTCTGGGGTTACAACACTTCATGTGATCCTAAGTATGCATAGAAAATTGACAAATATATACGAAATATGACTGAATGGGTTGCATTTACAGGAGTATGAGTGAATATATCAATTCATTATCTTATACTATCAAAAGTGAATGTGGCTGTGGGAAAGAAGTTTGGATGTGAACGTAGAAAAAAGAAAAGAAAAAACAAGATGTGTAAGAAAATAAATGACAGGGAACAGGAAAAGCAAATGAATGGAAAGACAGGAACTGCAAAGGGAAAATGTGCGAAAGATATGTCAAGAAAGTCTTTCGAGAAAAAAAAAATATGAATCCAACGCTTCTGTCATGATAGCGTCTGTATGGTTCCAAATAAAACACTTTCTGAAGAAAACGGGTTGACTGGAAGTCTGGAACGGATAATGAAATCACGTTGCGAGTGGCCGAGAGGTTTGAGTGAGTGACATCGAAGGAAGGATTCTATAACTACAAGGTGCTCCAGGGTAATACTGACGACATATCATTTAATGGCTCATAAGTGAGCTCCTCAAACGGGCTAGTGGTCTTCGGTTGGATGGCAATGCCCAAGGTGTGGTTAAGAACGTAAAAGTGCAAGGGCAGACTCTATGAAAAGGAAGACAAGGTCTTTAGAAACGTATGGAAATGTATAAGACTTATTATAGACTTAGTAACTACGTACTAAGCGCTGCAACAATTGTTTTAGGAGAAGATTAGGTCACTCTATGGAGAGGGACGACAGGTGGTATGGGACACGCAACAGCCTAGTGTAGGCTATATAGACTCTTGCACTCTCCTTCATTCTGATGTTCTTTGATATATTCTTATAAAAAAGAGTGATTCTTCCATATTGCCTCTTTACATCAAACACAGCTAAATTCATCTCAGGCGTATTCCTATCTTCAACTCATTTGTTAACGAATCTTATGAGTATCTACGATTAAATCTCCAAAAATTAGTATTAGGTACACAAAAGTACAATTAATTAGTTCAGCACACCAAAAAGAAAAAGTGATTATAGGAAGGAAACATCAACTACTAAGAGAAATATACATTCCACTCAGTTTCTAAATGTTACAATGTTGATTGGGTTATAACAAATGAACTTCATATTTATATCATTATACACATACACACACACACACACACACACACACACACACACACACACACACACACACACACACACACACACACGCACACACACACACGCACACACACGCACACACACACACACACACACACACACACACACACACACACACACACACACACACACACACACACACACACACACACACACACACACACACACACACACACACACACACACACACACACGCACATACACACACACACACACACGTGTGTGTGTCTGTGTGTGTGTGTGTGTGCGTGCGTGTGTGTGTATGTGTGTGTGTGTGTGTGTGTGTGTGTGTGTGTGTGTGTGTGTATGTACATGTGTGTGTGTGTGCGCGCGTGCGTGTGTGTGTGTGTCTTTGTGTGTGTGTGTGTGTGTGTGTGAGTGTGTGTGTTTGAGTCTGTGTGTGTGTGTGTGTGTGTGTGTGTGTGTGTGTGTGTGTGTGTGTGTGTGTGTGTGTGTGTGTGTGTGTGTGTGTGTGTGTGTGTGTGTGTGTGTGTGTGTGTATGTAAACGTGTGTATATGTATTACTCATATGTATCTTACTGGAAGGGGAATTATGATCGTGGTGTCCCGTGTGTGTATACATATTTCCGTAATTTACGTGAAACTGAAGTCCATTCGAAATCATACGGTTTCGCGGCACTTTTTCTTCCCGTGGCAAGACTGATTTTCTCTTTCTAGATTTCTTTTTCCCCACTCTGGATGCGTTTAGACAAAAGAATGAAGCCACGCAAGTATCGTTTCCCCTGAGCATTCCCTCGGGAGGAACCCAGGTGTATGGACTGCGGGAAGCATTATCGCTTCCATCTGTCAGGTGGGAGCATTTGCCCCTTCCTGCCATGTGCCACTGGGCGGTCGGTACTCATCCACAAGGGAGAACCCAAGATTTATACATTATATATACATATATATATATATATATATATATATTATATATATATATATATATGTATATATATATATATATATATATATATTTATATATTTACTGTATGTATATATATTTATATATGTACTGTATGTATATATATTTATATATGTACTGTATGTATATATATTTATATATTATATATATATATATATGGAGGAGAAATAGGGAAGGATGAAGTGAAAGCAGCTGTTAAGATGATGAGAGCAGGTAAGGCACCTGGTCTGGATGGATGTCATGCAGAGTGTCTGAAGAAAGGAGGTACAGTGATGGTGGACTGGCTGGTGAGGTTGTTTAATGTTTGTTTGAGAGAGGATGGAGTACCGGAGGACTGGAGGAGTGCCTGTATAGTTCCGCTTTACAAGGGAAAGGGGGACAAGTGTGAGTGTAGTAGTTTCAGAGGGATCAGCTTATTGAGTGTAGTTGGGAAGCCTTATGGGAAGGTCTTGATTGAGAGGATTACGAGAGGAACAGAGGGAGTATTTGGTGAGGAACAGTGTGGGTTTAGGACAGGTAGGGTTTGTGTAGATCAGATCTTTGTGGTAAGACAGATATGTGAGAAAGTTATAGGAAAAAGTAAGGATGTTTTTTGGGCTTTTATGGATCTGGAAAAGGCTTATGACAGGGTAGACAGGAAGGCACTGTGGGAGGAACTGCAGATATATGGGATAGTAGGAAAGCTTTTAAGAGCAGTCAAGAGTTTTTACGAGAGTAGTAGAGCTTGTGTTAGGATTAGAAATGGAGAGAGTGAATGGTTTGAGGTAAAGGTGGAACTTCGTCAGGGATGTGTTATGTCGCCCTGGTTCTTCAATCTTTACATGGATGGGGTGGTGTGAGAGGTGAATGAAAGGGTGGTGGGTCAGGGGTTGGAGATGATTAAAGAATATGGAGAAAAGTGGGAGGTGAGCCAGTTGTTGTTTGCTGACGACACTGCGCTTATGACAGGATCAAAGGAGGGATTGAGAAAGTTAGTGACAGAGTTTGAGAAGGTGTGTGAAAGAAGGAAGCTGAAGATAAATGTGGGTAAAAGTAAGGTGATGAGATGTACAAGGGGAAATAGTGACAGCAGGCTGGAGGTGAGCATTAAGGGTGTAAGACTGGAGGAAGTGGATAGTTTTAGATACTTGGGTGCGAATGTAGCAGGAAAGGGAGAAGTGGGGGTGGAGGTAGAATGTAGATTGAGAGAAATGAGTAGATGCTATGGTGGATTGAAAAGTGTAATGAGAAATAGACATCTGGGAATGGATGCTAAGAGGAGGTTATATGAAGGAGTGTTTGTGCCAACAGCATTGTACGGGGCAGAAACATGGAACATGAGAGAGGAAGAGAGAAGGAGTTTAAATGTGTTTGAGATGAAATGTCTGAGAAGTATGACAAAGGTTACTAGGCTAGATAGAGTTAGAAATGAGGAGGTGAGGAGGAGAACATATATTCTATTATATATATATATATATATATATATATATATATATATATATATATATATATATATATATATATTCACTTTTTCCAAATCCCATTATGCTACATTTCTTATTATTGAAGTCCACTTTCCACTTCTAACTCCATTCCCAAACCCTGTTCAGATATCTCTACAGCGACTCGCAATCCGTCTCACTTTCCTCAGCAATTTTGTGTCGTCTGCAAAGAAGCTCATGTAACATTACACATCCTCATTCATGTTATTTACATAAATAGCAAACGTTATTGGAGCCAATACTGATCCCTGTGGAACTCCACTAATCACCTCTTCCCATGAAGAATTCCTATCTCTGAGCACTATTCTCATTTTTCTTCCATGCAAGAAATCCTCCATCCCTTTCAGTAGTTTACCATGTATCCCTGCTATGGTTTCCAGTTTTCTTAATATTTATTGTGTGGTATTTTATCAAAAGCTTTTTGTAAGTCTAGGAAAGCATAACCAGCCTATCTGTCCCTTTCTTAGCTTATATCTATTAGTCTTGAGTAGAAATAGATCAAATTTGTGGTATATTGTTCTCCTCCAGATGTTTTGTCCATGTATTTTTGATAACTTTTTCACAATTTTTGGCTAACGTGCTTGTAAGGGTGACCGGTCTGTAATGTGTTGGGTCTTCCTTCTTTCTCTCGTTATATATTGGTACGAGATATTGGCATTTTCCAGTCTTTCGGTATTTTCCTTCTTTGAGTGAGCAGCTTATTACATTATATAGTTTGGCTATTAGTTCGCCTTTACATACTTTTAGTATCCAGTTTGCAATCCCATTCGGGCTGTGCGATTTCATGACATCAAGGTTCATTATTTGGTTTATTATTATTATTATCATTACTATCTTATTTATTCATTTATCTATTCATTGTTACTATTATTTCCCTTAAAGGGGGATCTAACTTTACTCCCTTCATCCCGATGCTGTATATTTTCTCTAGTGAGCATCGACTTGAAGTGTGTGGTCATGACTTCAGCCGTTTCTATATCTTCTGTGTATTCTATATTCCCTTGGCGCAATTTCAATATTTCCTGTTTGCTTTTTAATTTACAGTTCACATATCTATAGAATCTTTTTGGATGATCCTTACATTTTTTCTATTGCGTCTTTTTCGTAGTTTCTTTTTTTTCGACCTGCGTATTCTTACTCATTCATTCTATTGATTGATATGCAGTGTATTTGCCACTTTTTTTTCTATCTTTTCTCTATCTGTACCTTCTGTTAAACCAACACTTGATATGCATCATTTACTGTTTTTGTCTTGGTACATATTTATCCACTCCTTTGTTATAGATTTTCATCAAAATCATCCTTTTTTCTTCCACTTGTGTCTCTCCATTGTAGAATTTTCTTCCACTTGTGTCTCTTCATTGTAGATTTTTCTTCCACTTGTGTCTCTTCATTGTAGATTTTTCTTCCACTTGTGTCTCTTCATTGTAGATTTTTCTTCCACTTGTGTCTCTTCATTGTAGATTTTTCTTCCACTTGTGTCTCTTCATTGTAGATTGTTTCCAACTCGCTTTTTGAAAAAAGTTCCTAAGTTTCGCAAAGTTCGTTTTGTTATGCACCAACTTCATTGTCTGTATTTCTCATTTCTTTTTATATATATTTCCTCCTTTAGTTCAAACTCAAGTAATATGTGGTTACTCTTGCCAATTTGTGGCTTGTATTTAATTCTATCCACTATTTCAGGTTTCAATGTAAATATTAAGTTTAGTCTCGACGATTCTTCATTATTTCTATACTTGTTATTTTTACCCATTGTGTCATTGTCTGTTCTATATTCATATAAAGTAATACATTTCACCATAGATCCACTTCACTTTTCACTATCATCTCTTCCCAACGAATTTCTTTGTAGTTAAAATCTCCCACAAATACCACATTTCCTTCATCCGTCAGCATCTCATTTAATGAATGCCTTGTATCTTCTAACATTTTAGAATAATCACTCTCTTTCCAAGAACCCGCTTTTGGAGGCACAGAAATCACCACTCACTTTCTACTTTTTATATCACTATCTTCAACTCTTATCATGACCATTTCCACAATGTTTTCTCCATCTGTAACCCTCGTCATATTTAATTTTTTTTTTTTAGCCAAAAACATAACTCCTCCACCCTTTTTCTCCCCTGTATTTATCGTCCAGTGGTTATGTAATCCATGTCCAACACTACTGGGTAGTAATGGACCCCTTAATTTCGTCTCCAGAATTCCTATTATATATTGTTTTTTCTTCTGACAGGTAACCACTTAGTTCACATAGTCCTGAGTTAAATCCATCTATGTTAATATACGCCACTTTAATTTTTCCTTCTCAATCTCGTCCTCTGTTCCTTTTTTTTTTTATATACCATTTTATCAGCCTCATGTCTAACACTCTCCAAAAGAACTTCTTTTTGCCAGTCTCCGTACTTTTTTTTTTTTCCTTCATTTTTTTGTCTCTTCTCTCTCATTCCTCATCATTCATTTCTCTTTTTATCCATATACTTTTATAGTGTTCACTATTTGCTAAATTTCCTGCTTCTGCTAATATCTCTTCAGTTACCTTTTGTGACCTTGATTTGATCTTTAGAGGTAAGATTTTTTTTCTTTTGTGCATTGTTCCATTCTATTAACTTCTTCCATTTCCTTTTTTTATTTCTTGCTCTTCGTCTTGTATTGCTTTATAAAAATCTTGATATTTCTTTTTTCACTTCCTTTTCTTTTAAATACCTAACTAGGTTATGCTTTTCCTTTAGACCATATACTACTATACACTTTTTTTTAATCCACTGTATCTTTCTTCTTTTTTGACTACTCTAATACCTGTGTTTTTATCATTCTCTTACATTTGTTGTTATACAAGTTCTTTGAAAGCATTTTTTTTTTGCTTTCTTGATTTTTTTTATTATTCTTTCCTGATTTTCTGTAAATCTTCCTCTCCTTTATTTACTCTCGTTTTCATTTTTTGCTTCAATTGTTTTTTTTTTTCAATTCACTTACCTCATTATCTATTTCAGCATTTTTCTTTAAATCACACACTTCCTTGTTTATTTCGAGATACTCTTTCTTTAGTTTCATAATCTCTTGATTCCACGTACCCATCCTAAATTTCATTTCCTTTCCTATGTCTACATTTCTACTCAGGTTTCTTTTTTCATACCTATTAAATCCAGAAAAAAAATCGTCTTCACTACACTTTAAGAATCTCTTCGGGGTTTACAAGTTCATGTTTACACTACGTTTCGTTCTCATTCCGCTAGAGGTCTCTGTGCTCATATTTATGTTTGTTTCTAATTCATCACCATTTTCTGGTCTGTTTTCATTGCCTTCTATTTTTCATTGATACTTATTATTTCCACTGTATTAAACCATCTCTGGTATCCACAAGTATTCCCCTTGCCGTCCAATACAAACTAAGTTTAGTGGTGTTGAGAGATTTATTTTTTATTTTTTTTTTTTTTTACTCTCGGAAGCTGTAGTTGACTCACGTTTACAGCCCGGCGATTGGTGTGTGTGTATGTGTGTTTGTGTGTGTGTGTGTGTGTGTGTGTGTGTGTGTGTGTGTGTGTGTGTGTGTGTGTGTGTGTGTGTGTGTGTGTGTGTGTGTGTGTGTGTGTGTGTGTGTGTGTGTGTGTGTGTGTGTGTGTGTGTGTGTGTGTGTGTGTGTGTGTGTGTGTGTGTGTGTGTGTGTGTGTGTGTGTTCGTCAATTATTGGTCAAATCTAGGGTATGTTTTATTTGTTTACTTATTTTAGATAGTGCTTTTTCCAATTTTCCACGAAAATCCTTTCGTGTCATTTGTCATTTTAAAAACGTGTAAAAAAGTTTTGTTTATTAGATCTAATTACGAAGAATTCATATCTATGGAATCAATAGATAATTTCCCGAAGCATAATTACATGTTACAGCACAGAGTTTTTCTATTTTCTTATATTCTCATACTGTATCTTAATCATGTGTCATTTAGAAATATATATAAATTGTTGGATGGAGATATGATTTTCTTATAGAAAAAGGTCATGTATCTTATACAGCGTCCTTTCAATAAACACAAGAGTAAATACACACACACAAACACACACACACACACACACACACACACACACACACACACACACACACACACACACACACACACACACACACACACACACACACACACACACACACACACACACACACACACACACATACACACACACACACACATATCATATACGTGTATACATATACATTCATTAGAAACATACCTTCATTCTAGAAAAAATAAAACATATTGTTATCCCCATGTTTCTAATCACCTAGGACTGCTGTACTGGTACCACGATAACGAAATGTTACATCAGAAGGGACGAGTGAGTATACAGACCAAGTTAGGTGAGGTTCCCTCGAGTATACTTACGGTGAAGAACGCCATCGATTCGGATTCCGGAAACTACACGTGTTGGCCGACCAAATTCAAACCCATCTCCGTCATGGTTCACGTTATACCAGGTAAGCTTTACTTTTGTCTCCTTCGTTACCTGTAGATTCTAATGCTTACAGCGTTTACAAGCTTAGGATTATAGATCCTTGACTTGTGTTGTACCATCTCTTAGTTGCTGTGGATCTATTCAACGCTATTTCCAATTTTTAGCCTATCAACCCCTTTGGAGGGCAGCGCGGTAGTCTAGTGGATACCATAATTAAATCATGAACAGGTTCTGGAACCCGCTGTTTGAGTTTGAGTTCTGGAACCCGCTTTTTTAGTTTGAGTTATATAACCCACTGCGGCTTGCTGCGCTGGTTCCCGAGCGTCACTGGCCAGGAAGAGGGGTGACCCAACGTTATCCTACAAAAAACAACGGCTCGCCGCAACTGACAGGGTTCTGCCCTACCACGGGTTTCTCACTTTACACTGCGTGAGAGAGAGATTGTGACTTTAACCTTAGAAGCTTGTGAATCTCTTAGAGTTCCAGGACATTGTTGGAATCCAATGTTCTAACGGATACATCTTCTTGATAACGGTACAAGTTTCTTAATAGATGCATAGAACTAAGAGCCAACCTCAGCAACAATCACTGACAATCACTAATCCTTGCTGTCGGATCCCATTGAGAGAGAAAAAAAAAAAGGCTTCCGATGGAGTTCAAATCTCCTGTCATAAGCTTCACACCTTTTATAATAAGAGTGGATGATTGCAGATCTATATCATTAAATATGTTATTCAAACGGCTATGCTACTGAATGTTGTGTATGCTAGAAAAGAATGCATCATTGTTTCCTTTCACAGTGCACAACATACACCACCGACCCATTCCTTCCATGTCTCATATCTCCAAGAACAAGATATCAGCGCTCTCTTCTTTTCCAGTGCCCTCAAGGGATCCGGCACATCAAGAAACTTGAATTCTATTATTCTAACTGTAAAGTCATGTCAAAACAAAATAGGCCAAATATTCTTTCCATGGAGTTTGATGCTCGAAGTAGTTTACAAAAAGATGCTTTTTTCTGTTAAGCCATCTGATACAGTGACCATGTTTATATATTTTTTACTCTAGATAACATAAGATAATTCTCTCTAGTCAAGGATCCATGTGAACGTGTTCACCGTCTCTGCTATGGTGACGCCATACAATTTAATCAAGATAAAATATGTCATTGTACTGAAAGGCTTGATACGTTGAATAACGTACTGGGTTTGAGTGATAAGTATGGCACATGGGACCTTTATTCTTTATTTATTTATTTATTTATTTATTTATTTATTTATCTATTTATTTATTTATTTATTTATTTATTTATTTATTTATTTATTTATTTATTTATTTTTTATTCATTTATTCATTTATTTAATTTATTTATTCATTTATCTACTTTTCTATTTTTTCACGTGCCTACGTTAAATAGTACAAATGTTATGTGAGTTTGTATTGCACTCAAATTTCAGCTGGTGAAGGAAATATATTCTTAATCAGAAGTAGTAAATTCGTTGCACTAAGAAAATTATATATTTTCTCTTTCTACAGTTACGCAAATGTTTTGGCAACTTTCTTTACTCTCTGCTTGAACAATTAATTGTTATCGTGTTTTCCTTTCCTGTAAGCGTTTCCATTTCAATTCTCCATTACATAAATTCTGTTTCGGGCCTTGGATAGAAATTATAGAACTTATAAATCTACCTAGTTTATTTAACATAATTCTCTAAAAGTGTTTGTCACGAAAAGCTTTTGCCTTCTCTTGTCTCAATAGTTTCTTCTGAAAACAGTATATAGCGTTCTGTTCTCTCAGCCGAGTGTCTCAGGGTAGGAAACATTCACTGTTATCTGTCCGGGTCTTGGCATTTTATATCCTATACTTATTGGGATCTCCATTAATCCCCTGGCTATCGAGGGAATGCGACAGAGCAGGCATAAGACAAAAAAGTGCCCTTTGGTACGGAGGAGGTTATCAGCGAGGGGCTGTAAACCGTTCGTTGTCCAAAGGGCATCACATAAATGAATGAAATAGTCTGACGGTTGCTAGGCTAAGAGGAAAAAGGTATGGCACGGGAAAGGATTGAATAAAACAGACTGTAACAATACAAGTCAATTAAGGTGCTCACACACGACTGCATACTTTTTTCTTTCTGTGCAGTACCGTCGCCGTTTCCACATGGTTAAAACCACTAGTTTGAACAGGACCTAACCCCTGCGGTATCAAGACGTGTAATAGAGATTATTGATATAGACTGGTGGCAGCCATAACAGAGAAAGTATCACCTATTGATAGACATTAGTCAAGGTAGACTATAATCTAATTGCTGACACCTCGGACAAGTTTGAGTGCTATAATTAATTCAAGAACTACGTCGATTAAGAAATTAAAATACCTCCAGGGTCATCCATATCAAACAGGTCTTTGCAAAAGATAAGATTAGCTCACTCACATTCAAAATTGCGGGACCCACTGCTAAATGTCACGTCCTTCACATTCAAAATGGCGGGACCCACTGCTAAATGTCACGTCCTTGATAATGAAGAAGGGAAAAACTCTATTTATGTCCAGCGTGAATAAGCGCTGTCCGAGCAGATACAAGTCTTGGTCATTAAACAACCCGAAGAATATGGAAATTAGTACCTATAACCTGAGAACCCTAACGAAAAAAAAAGAAAAAACATGAGCTGGAATAGTGGGAAATTGAACGAAATCCAAAGATAGTAGCCACTCGTTATTATATAGAGGTGAAATTCAGATGCGTACCAGATTGAGTATTTGGACTGTGATCAGCTGGTGAAAAAGCAAGCTGGAAATAATGCATGTTAATATAACAGTTTGATATATTTTAGAAGACAAAATTGAGTATTTCTGTATTTATATAATTCAGGTAATGGATGAAGAAAGAAATAAAAACACGTTATTAGTGGAAGACTTCAATATGAAAACATAGAAGAACATGGCAGATAATTCATATGTTGTGAAGTTTCGAGTAGGTGAAAAAAATTACAAATAATTTGACAGTAAACATGTGTAGGTGGTAAATGGAGATGTAGAAGTAAAACGCAACAACAAAGAATGAAATAGATTTCATATTAGGAGATGGGAGTAACAGCAGAAGCAATATATAATTGATTAAGTATAGCCGGTGACCAAAAAATTATAGTCTACAACACTAAACCCACTGAAAGAAATGAGTTTGTCTTAAAGAAAACGGATTAACTAAAATGAAAATTAATCAAAACTAAAATCAACTTAAAATTAATTAGTCCTCAAGTCTTGCAAATATAAAAGATTACAAGAGGGATTTTAAAACAAGAATGAAAGACAAATTTAAAGATTTAAGAAGTAACAAGATCATAAAATGCAATATCATCAGGAAATCATTGGAGAAAGTAGAAAGTACAGAAATGATAGAAAAGGCAAGTATTCCAAAGTAACAGTTGATGTAATGGGAAAAACATTATGAAAATTAATGTTATGAAGCATGGGAGAGAGCTGAATTTGACAAGCTTATCAACAAGACAAAAGAGGATTATACATGAAAATATTTGAAAAGGTGAAATTATTAAGCAAGCATAGGGTAGACTAGCTTTAGGGAGGCAGCAGATATTTTTTTAGAATTAATAAAGGCAACACTGTTAAATGCAGATTTTTTTAAGGCATGTATACTCTCTCTCTCTCTCTCTCTCTCTCTCTCTCTCTCTCTCTCTCTCTCTCTCTCTCTCTCTCTCTTTCTCTCTGTCTGTCTGTCTGTCTGTCTGTCTGTCTGTCTGTCTGTCTGTCTGTCTCTCTCTCTCTCTCTCTCTCTCTCTCTCTCTCTCTCTCTCTCTCTCTCTCTCTCTCTCTCTCTCTCTCTCTCTCTCTCTCTCTCTCTCTCTCTCTCTCTCTCTCTCTCAGAGAGGACGGTGTGGCTTTACGGAGGACTTTTTGACACAGGTCCAGACCTACCATCTCTGTTGCTATCTGATAGGACATGAAATGCCTTCAGTCCTCGACGAGCGATACATAATGTTAAAAAGAAGAACTTTACCATGAGACTTATTTCTCAATTACCAGAAGATACCAATGAATAAATAACGTTTGCTCTAAAAATATGAAACAATGAAAAACACAAGAAGTTATGATATTGATAGATCTTCCGAAAAATGAAGAAACAAAAGTTAATTGTAGATTAGTTTAATTACGTATTCAGTTGATGTTTAAAAGAAGTTTCTGAATGATGTTTTAGTACTATGATTTCACTTCACAAAAGAGGTAGAGACCAATCAATTTATTATCAGACGTATAGCTTTCTAAGTTTGTTACCAACAGACTAAGCAACAATTTAGATGAAAATAATTCAAGGGAACAAACAGGCTTTAAAGGCAAATACGTCACTATCGACCATCTGAGGACAATGAATCAATTAATCAAGGAAACAACAGAATGCAATAAGCCTTTGTAATTAGCTTTTGTAGATTACAGAAAGGCCTTTGACTCAGTACAACAAACGGCACTTCTGAACACTTTGTAATGGTGAAAAGTATTGTTATATTAAGATAAATAAAAAATAAAATTCGAAAAGGGACTACAAGAAAGTGACATAATCAAACCTAAATTACTTTACCTTGCTTTGAAAGGATTTGCAGGGAGTCGAATTGAAAAGCAAAAGGAACCTGACGGATGCGATGCAGATAAGGCATAGCCGTACAAAGACAGCTATGGCGGGATCAATGCAGGTAACAATACTCAAGATTGGAAGAGGATAAGTTAGATAAGAGCGCAGACTATAGTGTAAGATATTGTGAAGGGTATAAAGGAGTAGATATAGAGTTTGGGAGATCATGTAACCAGAAAGGAGGATAAAAGATGGAGTAGGTGCATTATTGAATACACGCTGTGATATTGGAAACGTGGGAAAGGGTAACCAGATCGGTGGTGTAACAAGATGAAAGCTTTACTGGAAAGATCGTAGATGTTGACGCAATAATGTAGCTCGTGGAAGAGATTAGGAGAGGCATTTGTTCAACAGTGTACTCAGAATGAATTATTGGATGAATGATAATCAACATGTTGGAATTAAAAACCTTGTGGTAGAGAAAATGAAAGAAAAAACAGACAGCTACTACGGTGGTGATGAAATGAAATAAATGACAATTCCTTCTCTCTCTATCAAGGGGTGTCATGGAATTTAACGAAATACACGAGCGGAAGTCAGTAGAAAAGGAAAAGTATCATCCGGTACAGATGGGGTTGAACTGGAAGAGCAGTATGTAATATTCTTTTGTGGTTTTTTTTTTTTTTTTTTTTTTTTTTTTTTTTTTTTTGGATAACCTCTGGAAAGAGTCTTTGAGGACGTTTGGTTTCTTTGATGTCCAGGTGTTATGATTCAGCCTGTTGACATATAAATAACAACACACCAACACAACTAACATCAACACCAACATTAACACCAACACCATTAGCACCAATTACAAAACAAAAATCAGTAACAAGCGCCAACGACTGTATTTCTCATTAAATGATACTAAAAGAACGTGTACTTAATGTCCTTTGCTTTAATGCTCCACGAAGATATTATTTTTCTTTTTCTCCTGACAAATACAAGTTCCTCAAGCATTCGTTTATACAGGTGAGCCACCGGTACAATTTGGCCCAATACCCAATATTCAATTCAGTCCTCAATATCACTTTACCGTCCGTGGAGCCTTGTAGTAAACTCTACTGTGACACCCTTCCAAATGTACATCTATGGCTGAAAGTTCTTGAGCAGACAGTGCGGGAAGCCACGGCTAATATGGGGCAGAACGTTTGAACAAGTCAACTTTCACGTCCCACTAAATGTGGTCATCTAACAGTAGTTAAGCATGTACTGTGAGTCTGGGAATCACAATTAATGTATGAACAGTGGTTTAGGCCCACTGATTTTGATATTGTGATTACAAAAGATAGCTATACACAAGGAATACTTATGATATAAAATGAGTAAAAGTATAACTAATATCCTATATTAGGAGATGTAACGGCTCAGGTACGAGTATATATGATGGTCGCACCTCTGTGAATGAGTTCATGAGTTGCTAGTACTTATATATACTATGTTAGATATAGCAAACCTATATGCTTTATATTCAAAATGAAGTTACGGTCAACTCTTATGTATGTTGTACACAGAGTATGAGTGCTAGATTATTAGAATTGTATGACCTTATCGATAAATACATTATTAGAGCTATTATCTTTACCAACACAGAAAACTAAAACTGGCTTGGAAAGAACTGAGCAATGTCTACCAAAACCATAAGTGAATATCAAAAGTTACAAATAAACAAATCATTTTCAGTCTCCTTTGGTATACTTTACAGTAGCAAACCAGATCCCAAGGATTTGACAATAAGATTTGCTCAGACAACACTCGTTGCCGGTAAACAAAACATTTCTACATTTAGTGTAATTGGCTGCATGTTATTGTGGTAAAGTAGCATGCAGTTGATACTGTAGGGTCTATATAGGGCGCCCATACTGACCAGAGTCACACATAATTTGGTCTGTGATAGAGAAAAACTCTGTTCATAGAGAAATGATGACACTTTTATTATACTACGACTGTCCCTCCGTTATGCTGTCCACCAACCCCTTGTTACTGTCCTGTACCATTTCTCTGAATATTCATTTTCTTTTTTCGCCTACCCTGTGGTGGGGGAAAAGAATTCTACCACCAAGTCGTCACACTTGAGTCGTAAGAGGCGATAAAAAACGGGACGGGGGATAGAATTAGGAGTCCTGCTACCTGTAGCCCCAAAAGGGGACATTCCTAAAAAAGTAAAGGCATAAGAGGGTTTAGGAGTTTTCCAACGAGTACTCTAAGGTTTGGGTCTTTTAATGTGCGTGGATGTGGTACAGATGAGAGTAAAGGGAAGAGATAGGTAGTATGTTTGTGAGAAGAAAGATGGATGTGCTGCCTTTGAGTGAAACTAAATAGAAAGGGAGAGGCGAATGTGAGTTTAGAAATGTAGCAGGAGTGATGAGAGGACGAGATAGAGAAGGGGTGACTATACTAGTAAGCAAAGAGATAGGTAAGCGTGTACTGGAGCGGATTTTTTTTTTTCAAGGATGATGTGGATGAAGGTGAATCTGGGAAGAGAGATGTGAGTTTTTGTAAGTGTGTATGGGCCTGGTAGTGAGAAGAGCGTAGAGGAAAGGGAGGCTTTTTAGATAGATTTGAATTAGTGCATAGAGGGATTAGGGAGAAATCTCAATGTAGTTGTATTGGGAGACCTTAATGCTAGGGTAGGAAACGAACCAATAGATGGAGTTATTGGGATGTATGGAGTTCCAGGTAAAAGCGTTAATGGACTATATATATATATATATATATATATATATATATATATATACATACATATATATACATATATACATATATATACATATATACATATATATACATACATATACATACACACACACACACACACATATATATATATATATATATATATATATTATATATTATATATATATTTATATTCATATTTATATTTATATTTATATTAATATTTATATTTATATTTATATTAATATTTATATTTATATTTATATTTATATTTATATTTATATTATATTTATATTTATATTTATATTTAGTATAGAAGCTACAGGGACACATATATACTACAAAAATGAAGACGTTGTAAGGAACATGGAATTTTAAACCACACGAACCTGAGAGAAATACAAACAAGTGGAGAACTCAAGTCAACGTGTTCATGGTGGACACAATTTTACACAGGCCGGGAGGATTAACATCCAACAATTTTCATTGAAATTGAATTATAAATATTGTACAAACCTAAACTTAGAGTAATATTTTGATTAAAAGAGTGCTTTTGTGTGCCTTGAATTAATGATATTCTTTTCAATCAAGGAATTGCAAGTTATTTTATATACATTATTCCAGTCAAGTCAATGAATATAGTCCCTCACATGGACAAAAATACCACTTGGCATTTGTCTAATTCTCACGCAGTATTTGTGTTGGTTAATCCTTGTGTATTATCTTTACCAGTTAGGCTAATGTAAAAACGTTCACAAATGGATCTTTTGTGCTCCGTTAACCTCTTGTTAAGATCCCTGCTGGTTTGGTCACGGTACACCAAATCACAATCTTAACAGAGTAGGCTATAAACTCCTGGAGCCTCAGTTTTACCTCCCGTCCGTTACCTCCGTAACTACTGGTTTAGCTTCTGTTTACTGTTTTCCTTCTATGGTTTTGCATTTCTTCTTTCACTTTCAACTTTATTTTCATCACTGTCTTAAGTAAGTGTATTTCACCATATCTTTCTGTAGGAAGTAATGTTTCTTTATGTGATGAATTAAAAGGAGGTAAATATTTTCTTCTTTCCTTCCCAAAGAGTATTACATTTGGCTAGTCAATTTATACCAAGGGACTCCCATCTGCGATCCTTAATTTACTTACTACGCCACCTCTGCACCGACGTCACGACTCTCTTAGTCCAATGATCTTTACTGTTACAACTAAGTGCCCCCCTTTAAGGGCGTGACTTTACTCCCATGAACCTGTAATTTTTTCTCCTCCTCCACTCTTTCTCCGATCAGAAAAATATGTTACAACGTCTTCAGCAATACTGCTTACTCAATCACGATATCAATGCATGAATGGTTTAGTTTGAATATTGTCACATTAGCATTAAAATCTGGTCCTAGCAGTTGTTTATAAACTTTAGACGAGGAGCAAGATTATGCAATTCCTTCGCGGCTATTATTTACCAAATAAATTCATAGAAAAGAAATTCTCGTTACCTACCCCTCTATCTACCTTACTTGTCTACCTTTATCTACTTGCCTCTTACACTTAGTTCTGCTGCCACATTTTTCCCTTGTACATCTTATAACCTTACTTTTGCCCATATTTATCTTCAACTTCCTTCTTTTGCAAACCTTCCCAAACTCTGTCACTAACTTCCTCAATCCCTCCTCTGATCCTGCTACAAGCGCAATGTCGTCAGCAAACAACAAATGGCTTATCTCACACTTTTCTCGGTTTCCTTTAACCATCTCCAATCTCCGATCTACTTCCCTTGCACACCACCCCATCCATGTATAATTTGAACAGCCATCCTTGACGAAGACCCACCTTTACCTCAAACCACTCACTCTCTCCATTTCTGATTCTAACACAGGCTCTACTACTCTCGTAAAATATCTTGACTACTCTTAAAAGCTTTCTTCCTATCTCATATATATGCCATACCTCCCACAGTGCCTTCCTATCTACCTTGTCATAAGCCTTTTCCAAATCCACAAAAGCCCAAAAAAACATTCTTACCTTTTCTTAAAACTTTCTCACATATCTGTCTTAGCACAAAAATCTAATCCACACAACCGTTAACCTGTCCTAAACCTACAATGTTCCTCACCAATTACTCCCTCTGTTCCTCTCCTAATCCTCTCAATCAAGACCCTCCCATAAGCCTTCCCAACTACACTCAACAAACTAATCCCTCTGAAAACCACTACATTCACACTTGTCCCCTTTTCCTTTGTAAAGTGGAACTATATAGGCATTCTTCCAGTCCTCCGGCACTCTACTCTCTTTTAAACAAACACTAAATAACCTCACCAGCCAGTCCACCATCACTGTACTTCCTTTTATTAGACATTCTGTATGACATTCAACCAACCTTACCTGCTCTCATCATCTTAATAACTGCCTTCACCTCATCTTTCCTTATTTCTCCTTCATTTTCCTCACTCATCATTATCATTTTTTTAGCGCTTCCCACTGCAGCTACCTTTCCCTCCCTATCCTCCTTCACATTTAGCAACTCCATAAAATGCTCTGCCCATCTTCCTCTTTCTGCCTTCTTTTCCATTATCATTTCTCCATCTGCACCTTTTAACTTTTCTTCTCTACTTGATTCGCCTCCTCCTCCTCCTCCTCTATTAATTTCTTTCCAAAACATCTTTTTATTACTATAAATAATCTACGTTATAATCTTACCCTGTTTCACATCTGCTCTCCTTTATCTTATGCTTTACTTCTCTTTCCTCTGTACCTCTCATATGATTCTCTCCTCTTATTTTGTAACCAATCTGTGAAAGCTCGATTCTTGTCTTATACAACCCTCTTTTCTTCTTCATCCCACCACTCGCTACCCTTCCTTCTATTTCCTCCCATCCTCCTTGTTCCACACAGCACCTTCGCAAACCTTGTGAATCCCTCCTTGAACCTTCCCTACTCCCACTCCACTCCTAGTTCTATTCTATTTTTCACTCCCTCCTACTCCTCTCTCAGCTTCTTCTTGTACTCCTTTTCCTTTTCTTTCTCATTTAAGTAGTTCACTTTAAGCACCTTCCTACCCTCTGTCTTTTTATTCTTTCTCCATCTATCTTCCACTCTCAACTTACCTACCACCAAACATTTATCTGATATTCTCCCACTCTCTCACTTTAAAACATGTACATCCTTAACTCTTCCTACTATACTCCCGGTTACCACTATACAGTCCATTAACGCTCTACCTACAACCCTTTCATTCACTTATGCTTGACTTTCTTCCATACTCCAAAACCACCCCGTCTAATGGATTATTCCCTACCCTAGCATCGAGGTCTTCCAATACCACTACATTGACATTTCCTTCTAAACCCTCTATGCACTCATTTAGATATATCCAACAAGCCTCCCTTTCCTCTACACTCTTCTCACTACGAGGCCCGTATGTACTTACAAAAATCTACATCTCCCTTCCTCATTTCACCTTCATCCGCATTAACCTTGAATAAATCTCCTTTTACTCCACCATACGCTTATCTATCTCTTCACTTACTAGTATAGTCACCCTTCTCTCCTTCGTCCTCTCTTCACCCCTGAGATTCTCCCAACTAAACTCCCATTTCAAACTCGCCCCTCCTTTTCAACTTAATTTCGCTCAATGCCAACATTTCAATCTTTCTTCTCATAAACATACCGACCATCTCTCCTCTTTTACTCTCATCTGTACCACATACAAGCATATACTATATATACACACATACATATTATATATATATATATATATATATATATATATATGTATATATTACACATACTCATCCATATACACATACGTATCACCACGCAAATACACAGGCATATACACATGCGTATACAAAACACACCCATGTCCATATACACATATACACACACACACGTATACATATAAACATACATATGCATTTATGTATGCATATGCTTTCACGCATTCGCAAAATCATATACATGTACACGTACACATTCACACAGATTCACACGTATACTCATAAGTATGTACAAATACATATACACAAATACATACACATACACAAACACTTCCACGTCCACGTCCACGTCCACGTCCACGTCCACGTCCACGTCCACGTCCACGTCCACGTCCACGTCCACGTCCACGTCCACGTCCACGTCCACGTCCACGTCCACGTCCACGTCCACGTCCACGTCCACGTATACATACACCCACGACCATATACAAATATACGTGCTCAAACACATTCACATACACAAATACACAAACAAACACATAATACTCTGCGTTTGTATGTCTTCCGGAAATGAGAAGGTCTTGAGTCAAGTATAAAGTCGCAGGCAAATCCCACCATAAAGCGACCTTATACGGGATTCCGTCTTTACGGCGACAAAACTCCAACTGTAAATCTGACGGCGAGGAGAGAACAGCCCGTTTATGGAGAGACTTCCTGGCTGGCTAGGTTTCCACACGATTCCATAACTTTCGATTTTCTGATGAAACAAGAACCTGGGGGGAGGGACTGACACGTATGGCGAGGAGGAGGTTTGGGGGAGGGCGGGGAACTCTCGTCCCTGGTGGCGTCACAATGTCGGGAGCGAATTCTTTTGTCAGCACCTAAGGTCCCGCTTGGCTACCTCGTTCCGTCAGTCCTTATTACATTTCCTTTCTCTTTCTCACCTCGTTTGATCTCTCGTAACCTGAATAACGTTTCATCTGTGTAATGGGCATGAAATAAAACAATTCTGTCATCAGAGTAATGGGCCGGTAATCCTTCATAACCTCACGGAGCAAAAAAAAAATCTTGCACACCGGCCAAGAGTAATTGGCCGGATTCGCTTTCAGATTCCAGTTCCCTCCACGAAATCACAAACCGATGGATGTTTAGTGTCCATTCCAGGATTGGTTTCTGCCCGATGCACAGCGGGAGGCCATTATATCGACAGATCTGTCATCTAAGATTGCAAAGAAAAGAAGAACATATAAGCACACACAACGATCTCAATACTCCAAACACAAGGAAACGACACACTTCAGAGAAATTAGGAATGAAAATAGAATATCGTACGTCATGATTTTTAAAGAAACAGAACCTTATTCACAAGTCTTAATTTGATTTTGTGTGTGTGTGTGTGTGTGTGTGTGTGTGTGTGTGTGTGTGTGTGTGTGTGTGTGTGTGTGTGTGTGTGTGTGTGTGTGTGTGTGTGTGTGTGTGTGTGTGTGTGTGTGTGTGTGTGTGTGTGTGTGTGTGTGTGTGTGTGTGTGTGTGTGTGTGTGTGTGTGTGTGTGAATAGTTGATATAGCTATCAGCTTAACTCTCAAGCCAAGAGCATCTCTTTCTCTCTCACTTTATTCTCTGGTTCTATATTATTTTCGTGCTTTATGTTGTATCTCGTTATACTGACTAACTAATATATGAACATGTGCGTATTCAAGTTTTAATGCGTGTATGCATACGTGTATGTGTGCATGTATGTATACATGTATGTATGCATGTATGTATTTCGTTTTGCATGTATAGTTTAAAAATGAGAGCTGAACGACGGGCTGATATATTTTGTTTAGAGTAAGAAATAGTAAAACGAAATAAAAAGAAATTGAAAAATAATTAAGAATTAAACAAACCGATAAACAAAGGATTAATAAAAACAAATAAACTAGATTAAATAGTAAATGAATAAGTATATAGGTAATCAAATAAATAAATGAATAAATAGAAGAAATAGAGATAACATGGATTTGAAGCTGATGAAAGGAAAGATTTTACTGGATGCAGGAAGGTCAGGTGTGTATCAAAAACTTTGAAACAAAAATGGGGAACTTGGTTCGGACATGGTGGGGGATTTTTTTCAATTATTCATTTTTCTTCTTCTCTCCGTCTACCTGTGAATTAATGGACTTCGACGGGATCTGAAATCTTTCAAAATGAAAAAGGAATGATAATTGAAGGGTTTCAATAGATGAATCGTGTTGTTGAACTTGAAAAAAAAGATAGAGGAATTGAGTAAAAAAAGAAAAAAGGAAACAGAAAAATTGACCAGTGACGTTAATAGTGGAAATAGCTTGCAAAGGTTTGAGCAATTCAACTTTGAGATTTTTTCTTTTTACGTTTTTGCTAACGCCATACAGTTTTATTCAGCTTAGATGAACTCCTGGGATGTCTGAATTGTTCATATATTGCTAGAAAAAATATATATATATTGAGTGAGGCTTGACTGTGCTTCCTTCGACATCATGTAACCCTGTACCACCTATTAAATGGCTGGGAAGTCGGCGGATAAACCATTTTTCCTACTTGTTTCCCGCCTGTGAGGAGGTTGTATTGAGTGCTCAGATGAAAAGAGAAACATTCAAAAGATAGATAAACTCCCTACGTGGTCATCTCACGTTGCTAGAGGTCAATAACACACGAGTCTCCCTGCGTTACGTTTGTGCAGGGGCGAGAGTCAGGAGTCCTAAAGGCTGGGCTGTTTCCCTGAGTTCAGCAACAGGCATCTTTGTTTCTTGATTCAGGTCAGGAATGGCGGTATCGCTTGGCTCTGAGAGACAAATCGTTTGAGATGTCTGATTTGATTCCTCGAGTCAGGCACGTCCTGAGAAAAGCGGCAATCTCCCGGGCCAGCACCACATCTCCCACAGTGCCAATGCAATGAGTGTGTATACTAAACATAACCCTTGAGACTGTAGTGTTATATATATATAGATATATATATATATATATATATATAATACATATATATATATGTATATATATATATATATATATACATATATATATATGTATATATACATATATATATATATATATATATATATAGATATATATATATGGCATCCAGACCCGGCACCTCTGGCGAAGTTGGACTCATAATCTGCTTCCAATAACCCAACAAAATATGCGGCTAGGATAGTGCAAACAAGGAACGAGCACATCGACCCAGGCTCGAACTCCAACTCCATGGGCTCTCCGTGTGAGCATCTAGAACATTCTTTCCCTCTACAAAGACGATCGACTGCCCTTTTTATCTATTCAGGTCAAAAGGCCTGGGATAAACATAGTATCTATTTCTGTGGTGAGGTGATCACAAAAAAGGAGGCCATTCGAGCAGGAGTAGCTATTGGAACAGCAAGTCGATTATATTCCGAATTTATAGTGATTACTCCGGTTGATGAGAATGTGGTTCCAGTGAGCTTCAGGCAATCTCTGGTCTTCATATCTCTTATTGTAGAACACAGTCCTTCCAGGGCGTATGAACTTGTTGCTTTGTACGTCTTGCAGTTATTGGCTCTGACAGTCCAAGCTTTGTCATGTGTTCGTCTTCATGGCTCTGTGATACCATCAGTTTTCTTATTCTGATTTTGCAAAGTCCAGAAAGTTGAATAAGGATGATTGCTGGTTGTTGCTGGTTCCAGAAACGAAATTCACATCGATAAGATCTATATAGCAATGCAGGAGATATAACAAAAGAGATCAGGCATATCTTTGTTCGTGAAGGATCCTATAGACCTGTAGGTTTTATTTGATTGGTAAGTTCTTTGGCTTGCATGTCAACTACAGAGAAATCCTGCCATTAAAGCGATTAGAATGTCATCTAGAGAAACACAGGGATGGTGTGCGAGTTCAGTAATATGCGGTGGTAGTAGCACAAACCGTGGAGAATGGTGCCGGTGTTTGAGTGAAGCGACGCGGACTTTGTCGTCTACTCCAAATGATGATAGATCAATTACATAATGGAATGGAGTGAGTGACAAAGGAAGAGTTGAAATGACAATGAAGAAAAAATGAGTGATGATATGGGAGGTCAATGAATGCAAAACAATGAATTTTGAATATTTGTTTGTACTTTTTTTCAGAAAATTTTGTACAGTGGCGATTTCAAGTTTTGACTAAAACAAAATGAAACTTCTTTCTTATGTATTGATAAGTGGAAAATATACAAAAGCCAAACTAGAATAGATAATAGATAATGAAATATGGAATAACCGAGTAGACGGAGAATAATACAGGTAATACGAAGAATATTAGCAATAATTTGAAAGCCTCATGTAAGATGATA
>NC_134786.1:13464879-13469879 GCF_046742065.1 Oratosquilla oratoria | reverse complement strand
CATAATGGTTAACGCTGTAGTTCTTTAATGACAATGCAGATTTGTACCTGCTAAAATGGGTAGTTATTAGACCCGTAGTTCATGAATGTTTAACCAAAAATCGATGACTACAATAGCAGAGGAACTTTCACTTTTTGCAACAGCTATCAATGGAAAAAATACTTCGTTGAGTAAGTAATAAGAAAAGAAAGTATACGATGCATCATTTTCTCTCGGAAACATTAAATTGAAAATCACAATCTTCGATATTCGAAGCTTCTAAGTTTACAATCTAGAAGCGTAGAGTACAGAACAGTCAGTTACTTTGACTAGAATACACATCATACATTTGTGTTTTTTTTCATCAAAAGATCTAGAATATTGCAAATGACCTCTGAATGTCTGATTGAGATGCATATTACCATAAGACAAGGTGGAAAATGGGTCTTGAACATTGTCGTGTTTGGTGAAATTTTTATCGAGAACAAGAATCACTGTATCACAGATGACAGAACCAAATATAAGAAAACTTACTATAATTACCCCTACATTGGTCTCATATGTTTTGTTTCATCTGTTCATTTACTTATTTATTTCTTTGTCTATTAATTTGTTTATCAATTTGCTTATTCATGATCAATCTTAATTTCTGGTGTGTTAATGTTGTACTTTGCGTCATTAAAAAGAGTATAACAAATTTATTAATGTTGATGTAACGAGAATAAAATCAGTAATGTTTTAGTGGGTCACAGATTAGTTGTATATCAATTGGGCTTTCGTCCAAGATTGTAAATGGGCATTCTGATTGTTCTTTCTGTAACAAGTAAAGTATTTTACTATCGTGGATTTTTCTTTTACCTTCTTAATTGCAGAATATTTTATTTCCTAAACACAGAATTTGACGAAAGTTATTCACATCATCTTCAGTCTGAGTCGTTTCATTTTAGAAAATATTCTTGTCGTTTTTTTTTTTTTTTCCTTCTACCAAACCTAAACGATCTCTATTCAAATAAATAAAAAAGAATAATCAGTTCATTTAAGCTAGTGAAAACCTAATCTTAGGAGAAAATATAATGTAAATCTTAAATTTTCCACCAACCTAGTAGGTACATAACAAATGAAAATACTTTCACTGAATAGGCGCCAGCCAAACCCAATGCAGATCACGTATATGCTAGAAATCATGCTACCCACCGCTCAGTCGCACAGGCTGAGCAGTCTACTGAACATGAGCCGAAGTCGAGATAAAACTGCTCCTCAACGACGACATGACTATAGAAGATTTCTTCCGCTGTCGAACCATATAATTTAAATGTGTAAGTCAAGCAAAACGATGTTTGCTTATACTCTTACAGTTAACCTAACGTAACTTGTTTTGTTTTTACATTCTGGCGTCAAATGTATGTTTCGTCTTGGTAAACCAAAATGTATTTTGTATACATATATAAACACTATTTCTTTCTTGTGTGATTCAGACGTCCAAAGGCTAAAACGTTATATATCTCACAGTGCATAAAGCTAGTGATTAATGTTCAGTTTCATTGATCCACACACAGAAAAAAATATATTCAAAATTTTCCTGTGTGAAATCGATCTCTTGCAACCAAATTCTAGAAACTGAACTGTGACCATTTGATTTGATTTTCGAAGTGTTCACTAACCATAATCACCCCCCTAAGCGTATTAAACTACATACACAATACATATTCTAGACGTAACAATCTACTTTATCGTTGATGTTTTATCTTTCTTTTCTTTTTGAATTAGTAGCTGACAACCCAATGTTAATCTTTTAAACCTTTGGCACTACAAAGGAAAAATCCCCACACCAACTGAACTGTGACCATTTGATTTGATTTTTGAAGTGTTCACTAACCATAATCACCCCCCTAAACGTATTAAACTACATACAGAATACATATTCTAGACGTAACAACCTACTTTATCGTTGAGGTTTCATCTTTCTTTTCTTTTTCAATTAGTAGGTGAGAACCCAATGTTAATCTTTTAAACCTTTGGCACTACAAAGGAAAAATCCCCACAGCAACTTTCCAGAGAAAAATGTTTTCTTCATCATGGTGTGTGCGTTTGATCACTATGTTTTGTGCATATTCATTAGAGTCTGGCTTCTTTAATCATGTGCACGGTGTTTATTAAAGTAATATATTCTTTGCCCAAGGCACGCTTTTTCTCTTGTTTCGACGCTGCACGGGCAATTCTTTTCTGTTTTATGAGTTTCTTTCAAATACGAGATTAATTCCTTGTTTCTTTCGTTCTTTCTTGTTTCAAAGACTTTTGCAACAACAGATATCGTTCCACATCCATTGTATCATTTTCTCATTTTGAAAGCAACTCACATGTTAGTTTTATAACATCTAAACCAAATCTCTATCTTTTGTCAAAACGAGGAGATTATCATGGTAGTTTTAATGTTGGCTTACTCTTCAACCTGAAGTCAAGAAACTCTTGAAGCTTCGCAGAAATTTCTGAGGAGGTCCACGGAGGAAGTGAAGTGGTCTCCAGGATGACAAGATACAACACTACATTTGCTCGCCCATGAGCAAACAGATTAAGAATGACTAATCAAGGCAGTGCAAGTGATACCATCCTTCATTGTCTCCTATCATATGAATGAAACCTGTATCGACAGATAAGATAGATTAGTACATTACACCAGAACATCAAATGGATATATCAATACGATGCGAGTATGAATAACCTTATTGCTTAAGATACACTCCAGCATTTTGTAAGTGACCTACTTAGTTATTTAACTCCTTTGAAAATGACGTTCTTAAGATATTATATATCATCTCATAAGAGAGAAATCTATTCAGCTGAGATGGTATCACCTACATTAAGACTCTGACGATCTATTATCTAAATTCCCGAATATTATCCGAGCAATCTGAGTGCCAGTCTTGGAGGTTTCGGAGTTATAAGCATTAAATTATTTTATCCAGATGGTGAATGAGATGAGACTTGAACGGAGAAATGAAAGTTAGAAACTATTTGCAGTTTAGAGCACACACTACCAACATCACAAAATTGTCCGTGGTTGTGGGTGTGGGTGTGGATGTGGGGAGAGGGAAGAGGGGTGACAGACATGGAGCAAGGACTTGAAACTGAGAAGAAACAGTCTTCTTCACTTTGGTTAGAACACCGGGAGGTCTAAGAGACTCCAATATAACAATTAGTAAATTAATGTGTGGGAGTCATGGTTCTGATGTATTCTTAATAAGAAATGTTTTTGTAGATTTCGAGCGAGGAATTGTATTTGGTTGTGGCATACTCCGACACGGTTTGTAGGTGGTGTAAACATGATTAGGGAGCATAAAGGGTGGGATGATACTTGTTGTATTATTGTTTCTGAGATAGAGTTACTTTGGTGGCGGTGTGAGGAGAAAATAGTATGGTTCCCTTTATGCATTATGCAATATTGACGAGATAAACACCATATGAGGACGGAGCCTTTATTTGTACGACGTTTCGCTTATTACAGTTTTTTCAAGTACAATTTGAGATACTTGAAAAAGCTGTAATAAGCGAAACGTCGTACAAATAAAGGCTCCGTCCTCATATGGTGTTTATCTCGTTAATCTTGTCGGCAACTGCCACTTTTAAGGATTATGCAATATACTCCAGTACTTAAAACAAATCGTTTATGGTGAGGGTAAAGGTGTGGATGGGTAATAGGCTGGATAGGGTGAAGAAATTTAAAAGTGGAAGAGAATTGGTGAGAGTTGGTGTTTGTTATATGGTTGGATCAGAAGGAGTGAGGGAAGTTGAAGGTTATGCGGTGGGCTAGCGTTTAATGTTCAAAACAATATTCGACGGGGCTACAGGTGCGGAGGTGTTGGACAGGAGGTCGGACCGGAGTAATGGACTACAAAGCCACTTCATGGGCCATAGATGATTCCTGACCGGACTATCATGGCCTTAAGTCGAGCTATCTTCCTGAATATTAGTATATTCCAAGTCTGGGAAGCAGAAGACTTCGTGTTGAAGAGATACGATGTACAGAGTGTGGAGTAAGATGTTTGGGTAGCACACTTGGATAGGTTGGGTTAGAGGGAGTTTACACGGGTCTAACGGTTCGACAGACACGTGTTTAAAGTGATGTGTGAACGTGTGAACGGGGTATTTGGTTGTCGAACACGTTGGTTAAACCCCAAATACCCCGTTCACACGTTCACACATCACTTTAAACACGTGTCTGTCGAACCGCGTTCGACGAACGGTTAGATCATGTAAATCCCCTCTTATACATGAGAATTAGTTGCTAGGGACCGTGCAGGATACACATAAATCTAAGGCCTGTTGTGGTCAGTGTTGGTAGCTGAAGCGGTGGCGTAAACGAGGAACCACATCATCATATTTATAGGTGTAAAATGTGAGGAGGGAGCGGGTGGAAGTTGCATGAACGTGGGGGGGGGCGTGAAATCTGTTTATTTAGGGCAATAGACGTATACTTTTTTTACGGTTTTTTTTTTTTTTTTTTAGGAACTCTGGTTTTGTGTACTGAAGTAAACATGAGGCGTTAATCACTACGTATTATCTCTAAGTTGTAAGTATGAAATGAAAGGATAATACAACTTAAAAGAGACCAGTTATATCACTGCTACCTCACTCTAAAAACATCGACTTTTCCAAGTAAAATTCTGTCCCCGGGAACACTAATGAGAAGTTGGTTAGACAGCAGGTGCTCCGAGTGCCTAATACAAGACAATTTTACTCAGCTTATAGTGATCTCTGAGTCTGAAAATGTTATAATTTACTTTCACCAATCTTCTGTCCACGGCTTAGTCTCTTCTAATCTAATTTCTTCGTAAACTTTTACAATCCATAAATCTTTCCATTCTTTGGTCCATTCTATTTAGTCTTTATATTTGTCCTTTTTTTGTCGTCTCAAAATAGAAATACTATATGACGCGGACACCCAAGTCTAACCCCTGATGTATCAAAAACTGTGCAGATATATAATTTGTTGATTAACATTTGATCTATTTATATACCAGGGG
>NC_134786.1:13442379-13447379 GCF_046742065.1 Oratosquilla oratoria | reverse complement strand
ATTACAAATACATACACACACCAAACACACACTCACATATATATATGTATATATATACATATATATATATATATTGGAAAACAGCAAACACCAGATTCAATTGAAGGGTTTATTTGCCCGACGTTTCGATTCCCGTCCAGGAATCGTCTTCAGGGGGTATAACGGTTACAAGAATGTGAACTCCTTATGAATCGCTGAGATGGTAAACCTGGGAAAGGTTCACCCATTCAGTCAATTGTACAACGCATACAATACAATAATAAAATAAAAATAAAATAAAATAACATACAATAAAAATAATAAAATACATTACAATGCCAATTACAGTAAAATAAAAATAAAAATTACATTTTGAACATAAAACAAACGAAGAAAAAATGACCATAGGTGACACATAGTAAACAACAACAGGACAAAGAGTAAATAGAAGTGCACCAAATGTCCGCACTGAAGAATCAGGAACAAACGACTAAATTAAAAACAAAAAAGCACTACAAAATACAAATAGAAATAAAATGCATGGCTGTGAACAAAAACAAAAGTGGCAAAAAGACTCTAGCGTGACACAACGTGAATACTTCAGAACATACAATAAGGACCAAATGTCCGAAACAAATAAAACTAAACAAAATACAAAGAGTAAATGGCAGTGTGACAAAAAACATCAAAACGAAACCCAAAAGTAAAGGCAGAACATAATTCAAAGACGTAAAAGAAAGAAGGTGGACCAAATGTCCGCCGAAGTAGGAAGTGGTGGACAAGCGGAAAGGGGGGGCTCAATAACAAATGACTACAATACTAGCAGACAAATAAAAAGCAAAGAAAGTAGAAAAAGGGAAGCAAACTACAAATGTGAAGTCACGGGAAGGGGGGGGGAGTCGAAGAGGTGCATTGGGAGATCGCTTACGAGAAAGGAAGTCAGCCAAAAGCCAACTGGTGAACAAAAGACAGGTCGAAAAGAAGCAACGGAGAAAAGAAAACAGGACAGAGGAATTAGCCTGTGTTACTCCTCGTGCCTAGATAAATAGGGTTGAGGTCAATGCACCTGTTTATGCAGTTGCTCTTAGTTTCCCATGCTTCGAGGAAAAGTCTTTTCTTTTTATTATTTTCTTTATGTAGAGTTGTAACTCCATCCCAATCAATCATGTGTTGGTGTTCTGTAGTGTGTTTGTACAGGGCCGATTTCGGATCTTCTCGTCTAACTGCACGTTGGTGTTCCTGTACTCTAGTGGACAGTTTCTTTTGCGTTTCTCCTACGTAAACCGTGTCACAGTCCGTGCAGCTTATTTGGTAAACTACACCGGCCTGTTGAGTAGGTTCTTCGGTGTCTTTTACTTTGGTGAGATTTCTGTGTAAGGTGTTGCGGGGTTTGTGTGCTACTTGTATTCCTTTGTCACGTAAGACTCTAGCAGTGACCTCTGAAGCTCCTTTGATGTAGGGGATAGTGACTCTAGGCGTGATATGTGGTCTCTGTGGTGGTGTCTCGGTGGGTCGTGCTTTTGTCCATTTCCGTATGGTACTGCTGGAATAGCCGTTGTTCCGGAAGACCTGTAAAAGGTGTTTTCTTTCGGCCTTCTTGGATTCCACAGAAGAACAGACTTTATCAGCTCTGTTCCATAAAGTCCTGATGACACTCCTTTTGTGGCAATCTGGATGGTAGCTATCAAAGTCCAACAGTCTATCAGTGTGGGTGGGCTTTCTGTAGACACTTGTACCAAGGGTGTCACCTTCACGCTTGACGCAGACGTCCAGGAACGGCAGTTGGAAATCTTTCTCCAGTTCCATTGTGAATTGAATGGCCGGTTCAACACTGTTGATGTAACTGAAGAAAGGCTCCACGTCCTTGCTGTCCAAAATGGCGAACACATCATCAACGTATCTAGTCCACAGTTTTAGCGAAGTAGGTGCAGCACTTAGAAGTTGAGCTTCCAGTCTTTGCATCACTACTTCAGCCACCACAACTGAAATAGGTGTCTACAGAAAGCCCACCCACACTGATAGACTGTTGGACTTCGATAGCTACCATCCAGATTGCCACAAAAGGAGTGTCATCAGGACTTTATGGAACAGAGTTGATAAAGTCTGTTCTTCTGTGGAATCCAAGAAGGCCGAAAGAAAACACCTTTTACAGGTCTTCCGGAACAACGGCTATTCCAGCAGTACCATACGGAAATGGACAAAAGCACGACCCACCGAGACACCACCACAGAGACCACATATCACGCCTAGAGTCACTATCCCCTACATCAAAGGAGCTTCAGAGGTCACTGCTAGAGTCTTACGTGACAAAGGAATACAAGTAGCACACAAACCCCGCAACACCTTACACAGAAATCTCACCAAAGTAAAAGACACCGAAGAACCTACTCAACAGGCCGGTGTAGTTTACCAAATAAGCTGCACGGACTGTGACACGGTTTACGTAGGAGAAACGCAAAAGAAACTGTCCACTAGAGTACAGGAACACCAACGTGCAGTTAGACGAGAAGATCCGAAATCGGCCCTGTACAAACACACTACAGAACACCAACACATGATTGATTGGGATGGAGTTACAACTCTACATAAAGAAAATAATAAAAAGAAAAGACTTTTCCTCGAAGCATGGGAAACTAAGAGCAACTGCATAAACAGGTGCATTGACCTCAACCCTATTTATCTAGGCACGAGGAGTAACACAGGCTAATTCCTCTGTCCTGTTTTCTTTTCTCCGTTGCTTCTTTTCGACCTGTCTTTTGTTCACCAGTTGGCTTTTGGCTGACTTCCTTTCTCGTAAGCGATCTCCCAATGCACCTCTTCGACTCCCCCCCCCCTTCCCGTGACTTCACATTTGTAGTTTGCTTCCCTTTTTCTACTTTCTTTGCTTTTTATTTGTCTGCTAGTATTGTAGTCATTTGTTATTGAGCCCCCCCTTTCCGCTTGTCCACCACTTCCTACTTCGGCGGACATTTGGTCCACCTTCTTTCTTTTACGTCTTTGAATTATGTTCTGCCTTTACTTTTGGGTTTCGTTTTGATGTTTTTTGTCACACTGCCATTTACTCTTTGTATTTTGTTTAGTTTTATTTGTTTGGTTGTAATTTTAGCCGTTTACCCCCCTCCTGACATTTCGTTTCGGACATTTGGTCCTTATTGTATGTTCTGAAGTATTCACGTTGTGTCACGCTAGAGTCTTTTTGCCACTTGTGTTTTTGTTCACAGCCATGCATTTTATTTCTATTTGTATTTTGTAGTGCTTTTTTGTTTTTAATTTAGTCGTTTGTTCCTGATTCTTCAGTGCGGACATTTGGTGCACTTCTATTTACTCTTTGTCCTGTTGTTGTTTACTATGTGTCACCTATGGTCATTTTTTCTTCGTTTGTTTTATGTTCAAAATGTAATTTTTATTTTTATTTTACTGTAATTGGCATTGTAATGTATTTTATTATTTTTATTGTATGTTATTTTATTTTATTTTTATTTTATTATTGTATTGTATGCGTTGTACAATTGACTGAATGGGTGAACCTTTCCCAGGTTTACCATCTCAGCGATTCATAAGGAGTTCACATTCTTGTAACCGTTATACCCCCTGAAGACGATTCCTGGACGGGAATCGAAACGTCGGGCAAATAAACCCTTCAATTGAATCTGGTGTTTGCTGTTTTCCAATATGGATCCCAGATTCCAAATATATGTGTATATATATATATATATATATATCTATATATATCCAAAGTCACAATTTTCACTTAATGGCAGTTCGATATCATCTGTTAATGCGTTCAGGAACTCAATAATTTATTCTACCTTCCTTTTGATGTCTTCAACCGGATTCCGTGTAATGAGTGTAAATTTGGACTCGTCCTTGACAATATTATCAATATTGGTTAGGTATTCTTCTTTAGGTAAAACAACAAAAGTTGCACACTTATCAGTACACTTAATCATGACATCCAAATTAATTTTTAGGTCTACTGCAGCATTCATTAAATCTTTAGACAAGATCTTGCCGCAGTGTTAACCACTGCGTTTACTAGATTCAGCAAAGACCTCTGTATAGAATATTGTGAGGTGACAACAATTCCTTTTCTTTCTAGATCGTGCATGTTGTCGAGGAGGACACTCATCATTTATTACAGGAACAAGAAAACATCTTCTCTGACTCTGAGAAACCACACAGCTCCGAAACTCCATGGAATTCGTCAATCCCACGTGGTGTACAAATTCACTTGCCCAGAGGAGGACTGTAGGTCCCTATCTACCTACGTAGGAAGGACAACTGCCACCCTGTCCAGACAAATCACCCTTCACCTGCAACAAGGAGGAGCCAAACAACACCTTTGAACCCACCACAGACGCCATCTCGACAGGGAAACCATGATAAAGAATACGGAAATCGTCGCAGAGGAGAAGTATTTCCAACGTCTGACCATGTTGGAGGCTGTAATTATAAAAGATTTACAACTTGTTATTACTATACAAACTAATAATTTCTCTCTCCTCCCCAGCATGAAACTTACACGGAAGAGACATTTGACCACAAAAATAGAGCCGCCGGTTCGGAGAACACCCACACACAGGGAGTCCACAGAGGTTCAAAACAAACACCCCACAGAGGACAAATTATCATGTCTTAGACAATCGGCTAGGCTGAGGAATCAACGAAATAGCGCCAGCCAAGCAGAGGCGAGTTATAAGTGATCTCTCCAAGATTTGTCTTTATTCATTATTATACTGATCGAGAAACATAGAACTGAAAATAGAAAGCTTAGTTTTTCATTGTGAGCAGAGAATTATTGCCTAAGATTCTTGCCCCTTTTGTTTTGTAGTGACCTGGTTCCATCAATAAAATTTACCATCGAAACGGAAATATACAATAAGCTACCATTTTTAGATATTTTACTACACAGAAGGGGAAGATACTTCAAGTATGATGTAAAAAAAAACACACTAATAACTTATCTTATGTTCATTATTACTCTGCTCACAATGAAAAAACTAAGCTTTCTATCTTCAGTT
>NC_134786.1:13424879-13437379 GCF_046742065.1 Oratosquilla oratoria | reverse complement strand
GGAATATTGAGATAGGGATAAGGAGTAAAGAAGAAACATCATTTGACAGATTTCCACAAAAAAAAAGAAGTATAACATAGAAAACCTCTGTGCTATAATGTTCAGTACATTTGTGTGTTTCCATGGATGAACTACTGGATTTGGAATGTGCTTATCGAGGACATGCATATGGACGCAGAACCCGAACGTTGTCCCAAGAAAATATACTTGGAGGGTTTGCGAGGGGCGAGCTCAAACTTAGGGGGTTTGGTAAATTCCTTAATAGTGAACGTCGTAAGTTTCTTCATACGATGCCACCACGTGTCCTTGCATTCATTCAATTGTAACCTTTCTGTCGTGGCCGCCCTGCCACGCCTGGTGACGCAGCCTGGGCTGGGGGTGGCGAGTTTAGGCATTTCTGTGAGCAGTCCGGTTGGTGCCACCAAGCTGGCATTGTGGGAAGGGGCCATCAGTACTTTAGCTAAGTATTGCGACTTTAGTACGTATTCTAGCTGACGCCAGGCATCTCTACTTCAGCCGATACTAGACGATGTCACTCTAGTTATCTTATTCTACTTGCTGCTAGACTATTTTGCAATATAGATATAAATACAGATACATATGTAGATATAGATGTAAATATAGATGTATAGATATAGATATGTAGATATGGATGTGAAAATAGATCAAGATGTAGATGTACATATATCTACTTATTTATAGATATATATAGATGTGAATATAGATAAAGATGTAGATGTAAATATATCTATTTATTATAGATATAGATAAATAGGGATGCTCGCTCGCTTTGCAGTTTAGAGCTTCGCTAATTGGAGGTAGGGTCCGAGTTAAGTAGCTTCTTGGCTGAACGAATTAGTAATGAGAACAAACTATGTTAATAAAAGTCCTAAGTGCGAAATAGGCCCAAGGTGTGCTTAACGTTTTTCCTTGGGTTCCACTGGTTAATCAATGAAAATATACAAATACATTGACAAAATCACAACACAGAGTTTGAATACATGATATACTATGATATGATTGTATGTCAACATTTGATTATTTTTCTTGTTCTATCAGTCTCTCACACTCACTCGTACCACAATGTTTTATCTTCGTCTCCCCATCCCCCGACAGGCATTACCGTCTAGGTACAGCTCTCCCTCCTAGTAATACAAGAAGAAGAATAAGACAAAAAAAAAAAAAAAAAAAAAAAAAAAAAAATATAGATAAATAAATAAATAAATAATTGTAAGTTTATGAAAAAAAAGTTTTTTTAATCGTAAGTTTATAAAAAAAAAATGTTCAGATATTAAATATCAATTATATGAAAGCAGGTGTAAGTACTTGATTCATCCCTCCACATATGCGTATCTACCTTATCCAAAGAGACATCAGACACAGTATAAAAATAAACAAGTAATTGACCTTTTTAGTCAGGACTCAGATGCTGCAACAAGTGTAGATACTGTATATGGGCCAATATGGCTACCTTACAACATTTACTCTTAGTATAATCTTCAAAGATTAAATACTCCAAATTTCCTTGTCATGAATGGTTAAACATACACATAAAATAGGATATACAATAAGGTATGCACAAATTAATCATAGTCTATGGGCCTGGAAAATATATATAAAAAAAATCACGAAAATATCCATGTTTTTTGTCAAGGTTTTTTCTATAAAAAAACATTAATAAAAAAACACGTTTTTTTTTTTAGTTGTATCTATACCCCCTCCCTGTCTCTGTCGCTGTTCCCGTCTCCTTTCACCTAGCCTCCGTCTCCGCTCAGTCTTCATCTCCTCCCCGTCTACCCTGTCTCACTCTCCGTCTCCCCCTTCCCGTGTGCCCTCCCTCTCCCCTCTCCGTATCCCCCTCTCCCTCTCCCATTCGTTCTTCCCCTCATCTCTTCCCCTCTCCTTCTACCCCTCTCCCTCCCCCTCTCCCTTTTCCCTCTCCCATTCGCTCTTCCTCTCTCTCTCTCTCTCTCTCTCTCTCTCTCTCTCTCTCTCTATCCCATATCTCCCTTCCCTCTCTCCCCCTACACCTCTGCCCCCCTCATCACCTCTCCTTCTCTCCCTCCCCCTCTCTCCTTCTCCCTCTTCACCTTACCGTCTCCCCTTCTCTGACGTCTCCTTTCCGTTGCCCCCTGTCCATTGCCCCCTGTCCATTGCCCCTTGTTCATAGACCCCTGTCCGCTGACCCCTGTCCGTTGACCCCAGTCTCTTTCTCTTTCTCCTCCTCTACACGTCTCACCCTCTCCGTCTCACCCTCTCCGTCTCTTCTCCCGTCTCTCCCCGTCTATCCTTCTGTCTGTCACCGTCTCAGTATTTCCGTCTCTCTGTCTTACCATACACCTGTCTGTCTTTCTCCTCCTGTCTCTGTCTTCCTCCCACACTATTCGTCTTCCTCCCTCCCCTCCGTCTCCGCCTAACTCCCAATCTTCATTTCCCCTTATCCCAATCTTCCCTCCATCTGTCACCGTCTCCCTTAACCCATCTCCTTCTTCCCCCATCTCCTGCTTTACCCCCGTCTCTTCCTTCCTCCTCTCCTCTTCCCCCCTTTCCCCCTCCCTTTCCCCTTCCCCCTTCCCACCCCTTTCTCTCTCCCACTTTCACCCTTTCCCCCTCCGTCTCCATCCCTTCTTTCCTGTCACCATCTGCCCCCACTCCACCCCCAACTTGCCTCTGTCCATCCCCAGCTTCTCCTTCGCTTCCATCTCTATCGTCCTCCCCTTTCTCCGTCTTCCCCTCACCGTCTCTGCCCCCCCCCCTCCGTCTTCATTTCCACTCTCCCTGTCTCCATCTCCCTCAATGTCTCCATCTCCGTCACCCCTACCTTTAGTCTTCCACTCCCCCCGCCTCTGTCAACCTCCTTATTCCATGTCGCCGTCTCCTGGACATCTCCCTCCCCCCACCTCATCTAATTTCAATGTTCCCCCGAGTTATGTCTTCTCCCGTCTGCATCTCTTCACTCCCCCCTTTACCGTCTACCCCCATTCTAGTCTTCTCCCCGTCCTAGACTTCACCATCCCCGTCTCCACTTTTCCTGCGCCCCACCTTTCCTGTTACCCTTTCTGTCTCCCCCCTCGTCCTCGTCTATCTCCCGTGATCACCCCTCTCCCCTTTCCCCTTCTCTTTCCGTCTCTATCTCCCCATGTACCCCCACCCCATGTCTCCGCCTCCCGTCGTCTCTGTCTCCCCCCATCTTAGTATTCTCTCTGTCTCTGTCCCCGTCAAGCCCCGCTTCCCCCAACCCCGCATCACCGGCACCACCCTTGCCTCCGTCTCCCCTCGCGTCCCCGTCTCTCCCCTCGCGTTTCCTTCGTCTCCGCCCCCAGTGTCCCCGTCTCCCTCCCCGCGTACCCGTCTTGCCATCCGCGGACCCGTCTTCATCTCCGTGTCCGTCTTTCTCCCCACGTCTCCGTTTCTCTCCCCACATACCCGTTTCTCCCCCCCCCCACCCCGTGTCCTCGTCTCTTTTACCATGGCTCCGTATTACTCCTCACATCCTCGTCTTCTTCGGCCGCATTCCTGTCTCCCGACCTCGTCACCGTCACCCCACCGTATCCCCGTCTCTCGCCGCTCCTGTCTCCTCGTCCCCATCTCTTCTCCCGCGTCCCTGTCTTCCTCCCCCACCTACATTCTTGTCTCTTCCTCCGCGTCCTTGCTTCTTCCCGCGTGTCCTCGTTTCTCCCCACCCCCGTGACTTCGTCTCCCCTCCCTTTCCCTCTTCCTATTCCTCGATCTCGCCCTCTTCCCTACCCTCGTCTTCCTTTCCTTCTTCTGAATCCCCTTTTTTCCCTCTCATCCTCTTCTTCCCACTTCCTCTTTCCCTCCCCTTCCCCCTCTCCGTTTCGTTTTGTTCTGATTCCACCATCAACTACTCTGTCTCGTATATACAGGCACCTATTGTTTTAGTCTTTTGTTATTTCTCACGATATCAATTGAAATAATTCAATTTAACCATTACATGACTGCCATCGACAGAGACTAGATTTTTTTTGTTTTTTTTTACTGTACCAGCTAGTAAATACAAAAGAGATTGAATTTCAATTTAAAAAGGGGCTGAGGCAGGTGGTTTTGAGCATATACTTAAGAACGTACATATAACTTCTGATTGATATTTAGTACCGATATTGAAGTGCGCTCTGAAGTGTCCCGTATCAAAATGTTTGAGTGATTTCAAGGATTGAAATTATTTATATAAACAGCAAGATTTTGATGAAATAAGATAATCTGAATGGATTACATACTACGGTGGTTTACGTGAGTAGACAGGAAGCTTCACAACGGAAGCAGAGACGAAAGGGTTTTTAAACGAATATATTTGCGTGTTTTGTGTGAAACATTTTGAAGCCCCGCCCTGTGCGTTCTTATTAAGTATGAGTAAGGGCGCATCTACACGTGGCGCCAACATATAACTAACCCGACGAAAAGAGTCGATGCGGACGTTTGTTGTGACTCCTCTAACCAGTGAGATCGGTAGTGATGTGTGAACGTGTGAACGGGGTATTTGGTTGTCGAACACGTTGGTGAAACCCCAAATACCCCGTTCACACGGTCACACATCACTTTAAACACGTGTCTGTCGAACCGCGTTCGACGGACCGTTAGACCGTGTAAAACCCTTCTTAGGCTACGCCCACGGAAGTTTCCAACATATAACAAACTGGACCAAACGCGGGGGATCTAGTGAATGCCACCCGCTTCCCTCTTCCTTCCTCTCTATATGATCCGGGATATACCACCCGTTGCTCCTTTTCATCCCGTTTGTCACATGTGTGGACGCGCCATATCAGCGTAATGTTATGATCCACCTATGGGCCAGGCTTGTTGCTACAAGAAAATAAAAAATAAGATAAAATAAGGCCGTACGCTGCTCGAACTAGCGATAGAGAGTTCAAGCAGGATAATTAAAAATTTCGTTAAAATTAAATATCATTACACAAATAAGAATAACATATATAACATAAATGGACGTAGAATAATAAAATGTATCAATAAATGTTACATAGAATATACATTTAAATCTATTTACCAAGTGGAGTAGCTGGGTGTGCTCTTGTATGCAGCACGTAAGAACAGGTTGCCAAAAGGAAGTCTTCATGGTTGTGTAGACGAGTCTTGATAAAGGTTGCTAGAAGTCGCACAACAAATGGGTAGTTTGAGGTGAGACGCTGATGTATGATAACTTCTGGTAGGTGAAACTAGTTGAGAAATAATAGAGAGTGTCGAGTCGCACGTAGTCCAGCAGCAATCTGGAGATGTCGGAAACAATTCGGAAAAACATAAAGGCTGTGCACTTCGCGTGACGACGGGCAATAGTTGTAATCCAAAGGTCTTGTTCAGCGGAGTTGTTGTAATCGATGAAAGTAGAATAATTTCTACGTAGATTCAGATGGGCCCTGGGCGTCTGCTTCTTTTCTTGACTTCTCTATTCTTTTCGCGTTCTGGTTCTCTCTGCTTCTCTTCTCTATTGATTCTCCATCTCTCTCGGGTTCTTCTCTGTTCCGGCTTATATAGCCTGGAAATGGGAGCTTACGTTTCTGGGATGACAAAATGTATGTAAAGTGGTAGTTTAAATACCTCCATCCAATGGGGAAGCAGAATGAAGTTTCCCGTCAAATTATTTTACGTTTCTAAGCTAGGCGTCATCTGACAGTACATAATGAGGCACGCCCCAACAGACGGATATTGCGCATTACTTAACATTTTAAGAAATACACATTGATATATATATATACAATGAAATACACTACAAATTACATGTATTACACATTATATTCACGCAAGACAAACCTTAAAATTACAAACAGGAGACTTTATTCACACAAGGGCATGACACAGCACAACCACAGCATTCTATTCACGCTAAGATGTAACAGTAACGATATGGAATCCCTTGAAACCACCGTTGAGTTGTCTTCACCGAATTGAGAGAAATTACACACAGTGGTACCATCTGCCTTTTAGGAGCCTTGCGTCCACGACAATTGTTGTGGTCCCTGATCATATATTTTCTTTTATATAAAATAGAATTATAGCTATTGAATAACGTTTTGAAATAAGGATGATATACAGCATATGTGGAATGACAGCCTCTCCGTACTTATAATCTATCCGGGCGTCTTTCCTTGCCCTTCCTTTCCTCATGCTCCCTTCCCTCTCTCCTTTTCCTCCCTCTTATTCCCTTTTTCTATCCCTACTTCTAACCTCCTTTTTTCTCCCTCCCCCCCCCTCTCTCTCTCTCTCTCTCTCTCTCTCTCTCTCTTTTCTCGTTTTTATTTATTTCTCTTTTCCCTTTCTCTCTTTCTCTCCTCCTCCTCCTCCTTATCTTTTAGTTTAACAGCATTATAATCCCACTTCACGATGTAGTGTAAATAGTAAATGGTATCTGAAGTAAAATTAAGACATACATCATGTCATATACATATAGATATATATATAAAAATGAAGTACCACTCATCTCAGGATCAATTGGCCTTGGCGCAATTAGCAAAATCATCTGCAAGTGATCTACTCAAGTACGCAGATACTGAAGCTTGTACGAGTAATATATAATCAATGTAATGGAAAGTTATACAAACTAAGAGTAAGCACTAGTCCTGTGAAGGCCGCTTATGATATGGTTTAATTTACTTAAGATCCCAAACCCTAGATCATATTACAGTTAATATAATATAGGAAGAATTCAGAATCGACAAGCTAAAGCTTTATGTTATCTACCTGTGAATTTGCGAAAAATGCGGATAATCATTAAACCTAAAGTACAAACATGAATTTTAGACTACAGATTTTTAGTCTCAGTACCAGCTCACCCTCTCCCATATGTGTCTTGTTGCTTGAGTTGTGGTTCCCTACTTATCGCAGCGTCGTTTAAGCCTCTCGTTGGTAGATGTGAAATTAGTTCATGGTGCCTCTCTGAGTTTTTCGAACACTTAAAAAACAAACACTTTTTGATCACTTAACACAACACAGTTTCCACGCCTTTTTCATTTCACAAAACACGTTACCAAAAACTTATAATGTCTGTTACGCTGACCAAACACTGACACACACTTTCCGATGGTGACTGCAAATCAAATAACCGCCAATCTCCGCTTGGACAATATGGAAACTCGCGAAAGAAGACGCTTTTAAATTTGATTGGCTATGACCAGCGCCACACCTAATTCATTACCAGCCACGTTGCTTGCTCACCAGGTTTTAGTATCTAGTTTGTCTCGGGCTCGGAGTATAGCAAACAGGGGACCAGAAATTGGTTGTCATTTGTGGTATGATTTTAAAGATTATATTGCTCTGACCTCCTGAAAAATCAATACACACGCACATGTGTACGCACACACACGCGCGTACACACACACACACACACACACACACACACACACATACACACACACACACAAACACACTGTCGAATGCCGAACAAGGTCGTCTTTTGTGAGCTAGAACACAATGAAAGGACACCAAACTCAAATATGTGTTATTACAAAAAAGAAAAAAAAAAGATAGGTTGACAGTATCCAGCACAATGTACAAAAAGGGGATAATTGTTCTGAGCATGTTAAGCTTTCAGGAAATTAGAGTAATGGAAAATGTCAGTTTCCGGCAGAATGTATATAAAAAAGGGGATGATTATTCTGAGACTGCTAAGCTTTCAGGAAATTAGAGTAATATAATCTGTCAATTTATAGCATAATGACTAGTATCGAGAACGTTAGACAGCGCTAAGGTAAATACGGAACTATTACATAAACAACACGATACACGGAGAAACACGTGATAAAATGTTCTTACAATTTGTTCGAATGTTCATATGTCTCAGACAGAATTTTTGTGTATACTAGAAACATAATGTTTTTATATTTAGGCTTAATATCTTCTTTTTTGTCATAATTTGCAAATAAATATCGTTTATGTTCAGGTTGTTATTTTTAGCTTACTTCGTTGCTGTTTGTAATGTTTGTTTTCATACGAGTAGATCAAATTGCACTACAAGTAGGCTTTGCATGACCTGAATTTATTCACTGTTTGTATAACTTCCCATTTGATTTACCACAGTCAACAAATATTAGTACACCGCTCCCTCCTACATGTGCAGTTACCTATCTCTTTGAATACTTTACCAACCAACGGTGTCTAGATTGATGTGGTATAGATTGTTTTCCTTCTAACCCAGTTAAAGTGCTTGGATACTGATCACTGACCCTATACTACAACAATCTGTGCATTATCATGCACTGAAAAACTAATTGGATGAAGCATGTGCCTGGAATTTGTGTCTATCATGATGTCACAACCATTCATAGTGTTCGGTGCTAATGTCTAATGTAAGGGACTTGGCAAAATTAAGGCAGTTGTGTACCTCTACACAATGAAGCAGTGATATACTTGTAACTATCTGAAATATGTTTTATCAGAACAAATAGATAAACACTGTACATGGTGTATATCAAAGGGCAGATAAGTTGGTGAGGGAGTTTAGCCAAAGTGAACCCCTTTGCTACGATTACACGCGTCATACTTTTCCTATTCCTAACGCCAATTACAAAAACATACTTTAGATTTTATTTTGCCTAAAGACAGACGATATCAATCAGAACAAACTCTCTGAAGGTGAACAAAACCGTCTGGCGTTAGCCAAAAACAAAATATCTAAATGTCGTTGTCGTAATTTAAATGTTGACTGAAATGGTTTTGAAATTTACTACTCCAGTTGAATGTTTAATTTCTTCGAGTAGAATATGTTTATAATAAGTATATCACTCCTTTGTGCGGCGTTGTAGCTATCTCTAGTTTAAGTATCTTTGAAACCACATCAGTCGACTACTACTTGGGATTATGTCCATAGAGGGCCAACCTAATCAAACCTGTACAGAGAGCTCTTCAGTTTTCTGGAAATCTTACAAAATCTACGCTCCCACTAGCAGCAGTCGCAGAGAGCGACATAAAGGTATATTGTTTGCTCACGTAACAGTTGGAAATTCGAGGTAGTTGGACTTTGTCTGTAGAGTTAGAAAAAGTTCAATCCTACCAGCCACTCTTTATCATGATTTACTATTTATCTGTTTGTTTATCATTTAACTGTACCTATGCATTTATCTATTTATTTGTTATTATTTATATTATTATTATTTTATTTATTTTTTTATTTATCATCATAATTTTTTCTGCATCCGACCTAGTTATAGACCAAAAGGTCTCCTGTCGGTATGCTCCGTCTTTGTAATCCTTTGTAATCCTTTGATGTAGACACTTGGTGGTGGTAAATGTATAAGGCTCCAAGTCACTACAAGACGGCTGATGGGTGAACCATTCTGGTGGAAACATCGGACGAGTGGTTGCCGACAGCTCTTTTTCCAAGGCAGGTTTAAATGCTGACAGGGTAACGCGTTAGGAGGTATGTAAGATATTTACGAGGCCTTTCCTGAGTTTCAAGATGGATGGGCATGACTTCTTATTTTGTAACACTGTCAACAATATCTGTGTGGTTGTGAGAGATGTAAACAAACCGAGATGTTATCTGTGCCATCTTCACCTCAGTTAGGTTACGGTCAAGTTTGAAGGCTCTGTTAATCTCAGCCAACGAAACTTTATATATAATGTTGGGTTCTCCTTAAACAGGAATTTTATGTAGTCAGCCCTAGGAGCAAAAGCTGGCGTTAGAGGGACCTGCAGCAATGAGACCTTCCTTGCGGGTGTCTCCTGCTCCACAGGGCGTGTATCGCTGCATTCCGATACAAGTAAGTTGCCCTGGGATGCCGGTAGATGTCTCAAACCGCAATGAGGATTTGGCAGCAGGGGAAGAGGGCACACTTCTGCTGTCCGAGGTGTGGGTTGTGGAGCGCTTGAGGGTAGATGAAGGGCAGGTGCCAAGGGCAGACACACACGCAGCCGCAAACCTTTGGGCCAATGGGTCACGGAGTCCGTGGCTAGGTAGCCGAGGCCAGTGACAGTCTTCCTCGCTCATATCATCCTCATCGCTCAACGCTAGGTCGGCCTCAATGGCCTCGAGGGACATAGAGCCAAAAGGCTCCATACTGCACGACTTAGTAGACTGGCGGCTCGGGTCCAGCGAGGTTGTGCCGCAAAATTGCTGTAGTTGAAGTTACGTATCCATGACGTCACATCAGCACTAGTGCGCATACACGAACTATAGGATCCTCTGGCAGGACAGATAACTAATGATAAATAAAAATTAAGCAAATGATAATAAGCAAACAAATAATAACAAACAAATATAACAAAATAAATGACAGGCATTACAGCATCTTGCTTAGGTGTTTATCTAAACGAATATTAAGGCTCCCAATTGCACTGCCTCTGTAGGAAGTTTATTCCATTCATTAACTACACGGTTGGTGAATTTCTATCTACCCAATTCCAAATTAAATCTATTTCCTGACATTTTGAGACAATTTTTTCTTGTCGGATTTTTATTCAGTGTGAAAGTTTTGTCACTTTTGATGTCAATTCCCTTTAGAATCTTAAAGACCTGTATCAAGTCACCTCTGAGTTTACGTTTTTTTTTTTTTTTTTTAGGGAAAACAGATTAATATGTTTTAGTCGATTTTCGTATGATTTACTTTTGATATTTGGAATAAGTTTTGTGGCTCACCTTTGTACTTTCTCCAATCTGCCATTGTCTTTAAAAAGATTCGGTGACTGTACGAAAACATCATATTCCAAATGTGGATGAACTTGATTTATATACATGTTAATGAGAGATGAACTTCTGAAGTCAAAAGATCGCGTTATCAGTCCTAGAATATTATTTGTTTTCTTAGAGGCACAGCTAATAGTACCGAAGTAAACCTGGCACTGACAAATTCCAACCTGTATCTCTTCTCCTGCTTTTGTAAGGTTATGGAACGTATTCTCCTATCACACCTGATGTCATGGATACGAGATTGGATCTTGCCAGATTGTATGACTTCCTCCCCCAACGATGAATGCACCACTGCCTCATGGAATTCTACACTCGCCTCTGTCCCACCAGTGTAGTCGCTTTCATCGGTTTGAAGAGCGCATTCGAGATCGGCAACAGGGCATTATCGTCGATCAACTTATTGAGTTTGGTATCAAAGAAAATTTACTAAGGTGGGTAAGAGGATACTTGCGGGACAAAAACTTACTTGTATTGTTAAAGGGAGCGTACAGCAATGACAAGGAATTTGAACTCGGTACTCCACAAGGTGTACTAAGTCACTTTTTGTTCAACACCCTTATGCATCACCTTTTCTTTCTGCTCCCAGACATCGACTGAACAACATTTACTTGCTATGCAGAAGACATGAGCATTCATTCAAGATCTCCGCAAGACATGCAACACTTCCTTTATTGCACTTGTCCTTCTCTTTTCGCCCAGTAAGCACTCTACCAGATTTCACAATAGGTAATATAATCGTGCCATTATGAACAGAGTGCCTCTACCTGGGGGTGCTAGTTCGCATTACACCTTCCATCCCAGCAAGACAACGCGTGCATCCTATTGTCCAAAGCCTGCTAAATCGGCTGTAGAAACGACTGACTACTCTCAGATGGTTGACCAATAATGTTGCTGGAGTCCATCCCTGTCGCCTAACTATGTACATATCATTTATTGGGTTTGTGGTTGTTTGTCTCTCTCCTGCACTTTGTCAGCTTTCCAGGACTACTTTGCAGACACTTTAGAAAATTTAAAATCAGCCAATGATGATCATCTTGGGATGCCTTCCTCAACCAGAATCGTCAATATGCAGCAAGAACTTTCTCCTCCACCATTTGTAGAGAGAATATACTAAAATGTCACCTACGTCACTATCAAATGTCTGCACTACCCTCATTCGCCTCCCCATTACTGCCACATAATCCAGACCTCGATTGATCTGATGGAGTCTCGTCCACAGCTTCGTCCCGCTGGTTGTTCACCGGTCAACAGCGTCAGTTCAAGCATTCAGAGGGCTAACATTCACATCTTGAAGAAGAGCGAGGACCCTGGCCTCTCACCTAGGTAGATATCCTATACTCCAACTACCAAGTGTGACCTGCCGCAACTCTAAAAACAACTAGCCTTAGAAACCATCGCCGGACTATCATCTTCTCTAAGTGCGGTCCACCATCTTTTCACTGACGGTTCTCTGCAGGGGGACGGCAGTGCTGGCTGTGCTGTGTATTCCTCCAGCGCGTAACTACTACAAGGGGTCTGGGCAGACCGTCGATTCCTTAACTAGTCAAGCTCCACGTATTGTGGGTGTCATGGGCTTCTGGACGCTGTTACTTTGCTGACACAAACCAGAGACAACGGCTTGATTATCTGGGATTATCAGTCAGCGCTTCTCACTCTCTCATCTACCAGTCCTATACATCAGCAAGTGGTAACACAAATAATGAGACAATTGGCCACAATCCGCGGGAATTCACAGGTGGTGTACTTCCTGTGGATCCCATCCCATATCGGACTCCTGGCCAATGACGCCGCTGATCGGATAGCAAGGACTGCTTGTAGTATGGATCCACCAGGTGAAACCACTACT
>NC_134786.1:13417379-13419879 GCF_046742065.1 Oratosquilla oratoria | reverse complement strand
GGAGAAGGCCGAACATACAATCATTAAGATAATTAAAGAAAAAGAAAATCTAGTAAGAGATGCAGTAGACAAAAAAAAAAAAAAAAAAAAAAAAAAAAAAAAACTTTATTAATATTTGGTCTAAAGGAAAAACATAATCCAAATTGGTTCAATGAGAGATAATGAGGACATAGAACTGGCAAAAAAAAAAATAAAAAATAAAAAATAAAAAATAAAGAACAAGAAAAAGGAATGGAAATGGAGGAAGTGCACAGAATGAGTAAATATGCATAAGGAAAAAAATAAGTCGACCACTAAAAATCAATTAAGGTCAAAAATAGCAGCAAAAGAAATCTTAGGAAAAACAAGAAAATTTGCACACAAAAAAACAACAACACTATAAAGATATATGGATAAAAAAAGAGATGGATGATGAGGAGAGAAAATTTAAAGACATTAAGAAATGAAGCTGAAAAAAGGATACCGAGATAACGCAGTTCTCTTGGAGAGTGTTATATATGAAGCTGAAAAAATTGTATATAAAAAAAAAGTTCAGAGAGCGAGATGGAGGGTATACAAAATTAACTGAAATTAGCTTATATCAACATAAATTGATTAATCTCAGGATTTAACAAACTAAACGATTGCATGTCAGAAGCAATACCAGACGTAATGGGAATTATGGAGACAAAATTAAGGGGTCCAATAGTACTTAACAGTGTTGGCCATGGATTATATAATCACTGGCTTAGGAATAGGGAGGAAAAACAAGTTACAAGAGTCATGTTCTTGGTGAAGAACAAATATATATGTGACGAAATTTACATATTGAGAGAACAAGGTAGAGATGATCACAATAAGAACTGAAGATAGCGATATGAAAAGCAGATATTTTTTGCACTGATTTATGTGACCCCAAAAACGAGGTCTTAGAAAAAAAAAATCAAAAAGTTAGATGATACGAGATCTTTATTAAACAAGATGCTGAAGGATGGAAATAACGCGGTACTCATGCAAGATGTTAATTGCAAAGAAATATGTTGGGAAGAGATGACAGTGAAATGATGGAAAAATTCAATGGGGATATATATTATTCTACATGACTACAAAACATACAATGGCACAATGGGTAAAAGAAAAATAATTATAGAAATAATGAAAATCCGTCGAGACTAGATTTATCATTTACGTCAAAACCTAAAATACTAGACAAATTTAAACACAAGATTCCAATTACGCAGAGTGACCACATACTACTCGAGTTAGAACTAAAGGAGGAAATATGTATGAAGAGAAATTAGAAACACAGAAAAGGAGGACTGATGTATAGCAAAACGGACTTTGAGAGACTTAGGAGATTTTTCTTAGAGCGAGATGGAAAAAGTTCTACTAGAAAGAAACGCAGGTAGAAGAAAATGGATGATTCTGATGAAGTTTTATAAAGAAGGGGTGAATAAATATGTCCGAAAATAAAAGCAGGAATAGGTGTATATTAAGGGGTCTAATAGTACTCAACGATTATATAATCAATGGCTTAGAAATAGGGAGGAGAAGCAAGTTGCAAGAGTCATGTTCTTGGTTTAGAAAAAAATAATAATGTGACGAAATTTACACATTGAGAGATCAAGGTAGAGATGATCACAATAAGAACTAAAGATAGCGATATTAAAAGCAGATATTTTTTGCACTGATTTATGTGACCCCAAAAACGAGGTCTTAGAGAAAAATTATTCAAAAAAGTTAGATGATACGAGATTTTTATTTAACGAGATGCTGAAGGATAGAAATAACGCGGTACTCATGCAAGATGTTAATTGCAAAGAAATATGTTGGGAGGAGATGACAGTGAAATGATGGAGAGGTTCAATGGGGATATATATCATTCTACATGACTATAGAACATACAATGACACAATGGGTAAAAGAAAAATAATTATAGAGATAATGAAAAACCGTCGAGACTAGATTTATTATTTACGTCAGAACCTGATATACTAGACAAATTTGAACACAAGGCTCCAATTGCGAAGAATGACCACATACTACTCAAGTTAGAACTAAAAGAGGAAATATCTATGAAGAGAAATTAGAAACACAGAAAAGGAGGACTGATGTATAGTAAAACGGACTTTGAGAGACTTAGGATATTTTTCTTAGAGCGAGATGGAAAAAGTTCTACAAGAAAGAAACACAGGTGGAAGAAAAATGGATGATTCTGATGAAATTTCATAAAGAAGGAATGAATAAATATATTCGAAAGCAAAAACGGGAATAGGTGTATATTAACGGCTGGTTTGATAGAAGGTGCAGCGAAGGGAAAGACAGAGGAGAAGCTTGGAAAAGAAGGAGGAAAGAAAAGAAAAATATAAAGTGGCAAACATATTAATCTAAGGAACGAATATGTGAAAATATACATGGAAGAAAAAAGAAACTATGAAAAAGACATTAGAAAAATGTAAGGATCAACTAGAATTGTTCTATAGATATGTAAACGGTCAACAACAAAAATAAACAGGAAACA
>NC_134786.1:13409879-13412379 GCF_046742065.1 Oratosquilla oratoria | reverse complement strand
TATTGATGTCATTGTATGTCTTTGGCCAGAAAATAAAAATGTGCATGATCTTTTAACCAAATTAAATATCCTTGTTATTTCAATTAAATTTACTTTGAAAATTGAGAAAAATTGTACCTTACCTTTCTTAAATTGCACTATCCTACGTCATGACAACAGCCTTAAATTTAAAGTATATCGTAAACCAACCAATGTAAGCTCTTATATTCATTGGTATTATTCTCATCCAAATAGCATTAAACGTTCAGTTTTCTCTATAATATTTCTTAGAGCTTTCCTGATTTTATTGATGACGAAATCAGAAATGTTTTTTAAAATGGGCTAAAATTAACATACCATAAACAATTCCTTAATATTGCTTACAGTTTTGTAAGGAAGTAATTTTTAACTCCCCAGCCAAAATCACCTTTTAGTTATTATTATTTTCTAATTTTGCCATTTCAAGAATTTTTTTTAATTGTTACAGAATTATTAAAACGATTTAACGTAAAGGTATTTTTAAAGAATAATAGTACAGAAAAACATATGGTCATCAACAACAGTATTGAAGATAAAAAAATGATGCATTTATGAAAATTCTTGCAAAACGTTTAATCAATTTTGCATTGGTCAAACTGCCAATCCCTTAAGCATCATAATTGAATAGCATAAGAAAAACGTTAGGAATGGCAATAACTCTAGTGGAATCTTCAAACATGTTAGATTAAATAATCATTCAGTTGATTGGGGTAATGTCCATGCAATCTATTATACTAACAACTTAATAGTAAGAAACTTAATAGAGTGTAGTTTGATTCATACCACCAGTGATCAAAATACCAACCTACTCAAGGGCTTATATAAACTTGACAATTTCATCTGTCAAGAAATAGGCAAAATAATAACAGGTAAAATGTAACCCTGCTATTGTGACCTAATGTCGCCCTACCCTAATTAGTGGACGCATTGACCCTTGCAACCTGACTTACGCCTTCCAAGGGGTAAATGTCTTCTGCCCTTATGCATACTGTCCTTGTTCCTTTTTCATGTATATATAATCTATGTATTTCTATTAACTATATACTTTTTGTACTGAAGATGTAATATACGAAAGCGCTCTGCTTCGTTAGTTTCTTTCTTCCAAGGGGTCTACTTTGCATAAGTGATCACACATACTCGTGTTCTTATTAGCATATATACTTATATATATATATATATATATATATATATATATATATATATACATATATATATATGTATATATAAACATATATATACAGACACACATATATATATATACATATATATGTATATATATATATATACATATATATATATATATATATATATATATACATATATATTTGCGTGTGAAAATGAATATGCAAATTTCGGATCAGGATGTTAGTACATTGTTCGACTCTTCGCTCGGCTAGTGGATGTCCAATCTTCAGCTATTCGAACAACGTTAGACGTGAAATTCCATACGTAGATATACAATAGGGTTATTCCACCTGTTGAAACACAATAGACTTGTAGCCATCGCGTCCAAAATACTGAGAATTTGAAGAGGAATTCGTTCACGATAGGATAGAGGAAAACGTGTAATTAAGAACATGGAATAAAGCTTACTATATTTACTTTCTGCTGATTTCTTTTTATTTATTATATTATCTATCCATGCGTATATTCCATCTATATAACCAGTTAATTAATTAGTTGATTATCTTTCGTTCTATGCCATAAGTTATGGGAACTCGTCCGTGATGAGTTATTTCGAAATTAAAACAAGTATTGTAATGGCACTTGCAAGCCATCGATACATCATTTAATGCTTAGAAAAGTCTAGTTTCAAATACCCATAAACTTTTATATATAACAAATTAATGTAATTATTCAGTTATCTAATAATTTTGTAATGCCTTACTCTTACCATTATATATACAATATTCTAGATAAAATCTCTGATAGATTATCATTCAGTAATGAATTTCTTATTTCAGATAGTATCTAAATATATTTCATTATATAAAGAGTTAATAATCTCTGATTTCTTAGAAAAAAAAATAGAAACCATTATGAGCTTGCTCGGTCTTACAGTGCAATATTTCTCTCTATTAAAAAAAAAAAAAAAATGTGTGTTGGTTTAGCGTTGGAGGGTTTGTGTGTCGCTGGTATGTAGTTCATGAAATCCAGAACACATACCATGCAAAGGTGGAGGAATTACAAAGTTGAAAGAGTCCGAGTCATGGGTCTTTGGTCTAGGGTCCGGTTCATGGATCGAGTGTCAGCCCTTCATGGCTGCATTTCTGGATAGAGGATAGGGTATTGACGAGTATCGATGGCAGGCAGCGTGTGCGTGTGTGTATGTGATCCACCATAAGCTTGGGTCACGTGTTGGACTTATGATCGACAGCTATTTCCTCTCGGAAGAGAGCTCATAGCTCATATATGACCGATCTATGGGTAATGCTGTGACCTTACACGCACACACAACCCCCAACTCCCCACCCACGAGAAT
>NC_134786.1:13404879-13407379 GCF_046742065.1 Oratosquilla oratoria | reverse complement strand
TCCCTTTCCTGTAAAAACAGATCAGATTTGTAACACATGTGTGTGTGTGTGTGTGTGTGTGTGTGTGTGTGTGTGTGTGTGTGTGTGTGTGTGTGTGTGTGTGTGTGTGTGTGTGTGTGTGTGTGTGTGTGTGTGTGTGTGTGTGTGTGTGTGTGTGTGTGTGTGTGTGTGTGTGTGATTTACCATGGTCTTGGATCATGTGTTGGACTCGTGATCGACAGCTACTTCCCTACCGTAAGAGAGCTCAGAGCTCATATATGACTGATCTGTGGGTAAAGTTGTGACCTGACACGCACATACACACCCAACTTCCCGCCCACGAGAGTTGAAGTAACGACTCGCAGTGTGTGTGTGTGTGTGTGTGTGTGTGTGTGTGTGTGTGTGTGTGTGTGTGTGTGTGTGTGTGTGTGTGTGTGTGTGTGTGTGTGTGTGTGTGTGTGTGTGTGTGTGTGTGTGTGTGTGTGTGTGTGTGTCTGTGTGTGTGTATGTGTGTGTGTGTATTTTATATCTTGTATGGTTAATTTCACCTTGATTTTGCAAGCATTAATCAAGAGATTAAGGGAAAGACTCTCTACCAACCACCTCTCTCGCTCCTATATAAGTCACGAAAATATAAACGAAATACCATATATCTCAGTGACTCATTTCTACACGTCAGCGCCGTACACTACTCTAGACTGAAAATTGTAGCATTACATTTACATAATATTCCCATCCCTTCTATGATGCATCGAAGAAGAAATGGTGTTTGTAGGTAAACTTAAAGCATGCATTACGTCTGATGCGCAAGTCATCTCAACTTCAGAAAACAAATTTGAAAAAACATTGGCCTCAGGAGAGCTTGGCCTCGGCGTTGTTAGCGACATCACCTACAAGTCTGTGTGCCCGAGTAAGCAGATATATGTTTTATGTTTACCGTATGAAGCGGCCTTCGCAACATCTGTCATTATCATCAGTTTGTACACCTGTGTTCACTTGTAAGTACTATACCCGATTTTGGTGTTGATACACAGGTGGCACGGTCATATATAAGGACCATGGGCGCTAATGAGTTTAAAACTCATTAGCGCCCATGGTCCTTATTTTAATGGCCAGACACTGAAATGTGTAATACAGCTACGATCTGTATGGTAATTTCTCTTGAGAGTAATAACATAACATGATGTGACCTGTGTCTTTTGACTGATACAGCGCCGCACAAAGGAGTAATATACTTATTATAAGGATATTCTACTCAAAGAAATTGAACATTCAACTGGAGGTCGGGCATGATAGTAAATGTCAAGACCATTTCAGTCAACATTTAAACTACGACAACGCCATTTAGATATTTTGTTTTTGGCTAACGCCTGACGGTTTTGTTGACCTTCAGGGAATTTGTTCAGAGTAAAATCGTCTATCTTTAGGCAAAATAAAATCTAAAATGTGCTTTTGCAATTGGCCTTAAGAATAGGAAAAGTATGACGCGTGTAATCGTAGCAAAGGGGTTCACTTTGCCCAAACTCCCTCACCAACTTATCTGCCCTTTGACATACACCATGTACAGTGTTTATCTATTTGTTCTGATAAAACATATATCAGATAATTACAAGTATATCACTGCTCCATTGTGTTGAGGTACACAACTGCATTAATTTTTCCAAGTCCCTTACATTAGACATTAGCACCGAACACTTATTATGAATGGTCGTGACATCATAATAGACACAAATTACAGGAACATGGTTCATCAAATTATTTTTCCATTGCAAGATAATACACAGACTCTTGTAGTATAAGGTAAATGGTCAGTATCCAGGCACTTTAACTGGGTTAGAAGGAAAACCATCTATACCACATCAATCTAGACGTCATTGATTGGTAAAGTATTCAAAGGGAAATGTAATTGCATATGTAGCATGGAGGGGTGTGCTAAAATTTGTTGACTGTGTTAAATCAAATGGAAAATTATAGACAGTGAGTATATACAGGTCGTGCAAAGGCTGCTTGTAGTGCAATTTGATCTACTCGTATGAAAACAAACTTGACAAACTGCAACGAAGTAAACTAAAAATAACAACCTGAAGATAAGCGGTATTTATCTGCACATTATGACAAAAAGAAGATATCAATCCTAAATATAAAAACACTATACTTCTTGTATACATACAAATTCTATCTAAGACATATGAACATTGAAAAAAAAAATTGGCGTAATGGTTCAGTACTCACCTTAACGCTGTCTAAGCTTCTCGCTGGTAGTCATTATGCTATAAATTGACAAATTATATTTTTCCAATTTCCCTAAAGCTTAACAGCTTAAGAATAATTATTCCCCTTTTTGTACATTATGTTGGATACTGACAACAAATCTTCTTTTGTTGGTTATGAAATAATTAATATTTGAGTTTAGTGTCCTCTGAGAATGTTCTAGCAGACAAATAACGATCTTGTTTGACATTCGACAGTGTGTGTGCGTGTATGTGTGTGTGTGTGTATGTGTGTGCGTGTGTGTGTGTGT
>NC_134786.1:13399879-13402379 GCF_046742065.1 Oratosquilla oratoria | reverse complement strand
GACTCTTTTCGTCGGGTTTGTTACACGCTGGCGCCACGTGTAGATGCGCCCTAACTCATACTAAAGAAGAACGCACTGGCCGGGGTTTCAAAATGTTTCACACAAAGAACGCAAATATATTCGTTTAAAAACTCTTTCGTCTCTACTTCGGTTGTTAATCTTCCTGTCACTCACGTAAACCGATGTAGTATGTAATCCACTCAGATTATCTTATTTCATAAAAATTTTGCTGTTTGTATACATAATTTTAATTCTTGACATCATTCATATATTTTGATACGGGACACTTCAAAACGCACTACATAATCGGTACTAAATATTAATCAGAAGTTAAATGTACGTTCATAAGTATGTGTTCAAGACTACCTCCTTCAGCCCCCTTTTAAATTGAAATTCAATCTCTTATATTTACTTACTGGTGGAGTAAAAAAAAAAAAAAAAATCGAGACTTTTTGACTGCACGATAGCCCTGGTCAATAGTCTGGTCACCGTCGGTGGCAGTCATCCAATGGTTAAATCGAATTATTTCAATTGATATCCTGAGAAGCAACAAAATGACAAAAAAAAGTCTGTATATATGAGACAGGGTAGATAATGTGTCATCAGCCCCTTCGATGTCCAGCGTGCACACGTGCGCACACACGCATATAGAGCAAGCAGAACTGCACCTGTCTTCAAATCAACTTTCCAGAGACCATTTATTGTCCCTAAATGACCTGAGGACCTGACTTTCCAGCCAACGCCCCGAATGGAACAATGGGCCTCGCCGCATTTCGGGTCAGACGCTTGAAACATCTGCTTGAACAAAAGAACTCGCCAGGGTGTCGCCGAGACGCCGAAGACACGTGCCGAACGGACCTCGCACTTCCCCGACAACAACTTAAAGCGGCGCGGGTCAAAGGATCTCGCGTTTCTAGACTACAGTAGAAGAATGCAAATGTCCGGCGCCTTCGTCGCTCAACCAAACCCTTCCCTTTTATGTAGCGATCAGCATATAGCACCACTGTAAATTTTGTATAAATGTATATATGACAACTTCTGTAAATATATATAATCTGGCAACACCCCCGAGTCTTCCTCGGAGGTTGCATTGTATATGTAGACCAGAAAGAATTGGGAACATTAAAGTAAAGACAGCTCGCAGACATTAATTCACCAATGTAGAAGTAAACAACAACTCTACATTCTGGTGGGCCAGCGTGGAATATGAAGCAACAACTCTACCATTCCTCAGAAGCAACATTACTACGACAGCGGCTGCGTTTGAATATAGCCATCTACACCAATCTTTACCAAAATCCAGCATCGCCACGAGGCACAGACCCCTCTCCCCTGCATCGCCAAGCATCATTACGAGGCAACCCCACTTAGCGGCATTGCCCACCATCCTACTACGACGCGAAGAGTCCTACTTCTACCCTGTGCATCCTCCAGCATCTACGACGAGGAAAACCCCCTCCGAGGCATTCTCCAGCATCCACGACGCCCACCGCCTCCACCACGTCAACAGCGAGACGTTGGATGACCTACTCCGCCATCGCACGAGATGGAAGACCCCCCTTCTCCAACATCGCATCGCGCACCGCACATCACTGCACCAACGCTCCAATGATCACCATTTACGAACCAACACTACAATGCTTCAACGATCATCTTCTACGTGCCAACAATCGTCGTGGCATCAACAGCCAACGACCCCTCCACTCCACGCATCTAGCTGCGCAAGATCTCCACCTAGACTTAGTAACCATGTAGTAAGCGATGAAACTATATGTTGTTTTCAGAAACGATTAGACGACTTTATGGATGGGGATGACAGGTGGTGATGGATGCAGAGCTGCCTAGTGTAGGCCTTATGGTCTCTTGCAGTCTACTTCATTCTTATGTTATCTTCTATGTTCATTTCTCTTATTTTATCATTTTATATATGCACACTTTTGTTTCACGCACACACACACACACACACTCACACACACACACACACACACACACACACACACACACACACACACACACACACACATATATATATATATATATATATATATATATATATATACATACATACATACATGTATATATATACACATATATATATATATATTGTATGTATGTATATATACACATACACATGGAGTTAAAAACGACAGCATTGATGTAGCTATTCAGTTTTTTCCTCGTATTCTCAATTTTCCTGATTAGAGATTTGCCATTAACCGGGTGAATTGAAACTAAATCACTGTATTCTTACATTTTTTCCATTATTTGAGCTCAACGTCTCGTCTTAATGAAGACATTTTTAAGAGTAAACTGAAATAACAAAAATCACATAATTACAGTAATGATGACAAAATTACAAAAGGTTACATAAATACAATAATGTTGACAATTGTGTGCAAGAATAATATTAGTAGTATATGAAGGATACAATATAAATGCAAATAAATATGATGACAGTGGTACAAGAAGACTTACATTTAAAGGGATGGGAGAAAGAAAG
>NC_134786.1:13379879-13397379 GCF_046742065.1 Oratosquilla oratoria | reverse complement strand
TATATATATGTATATATATATATATATATATATATATATATGCTGCATTCGAGCCACTTGGAGCACTTTCCCCCTATACTCTTTGGCAAAAACTTACAATCGTAGCTGACAATTTTTTTTTTTTTTTAACATTTAAAGATCTCAGAGAAAGACAAAAAAAACTCGGACTGGGTCTCATACAACAAAATTTCATTGGAAAACGTAGTCTCACTCATGGCATACTTTCGACTACTCTCCCAATTACACTCAAACACACTCCCAAAAAAAACTAGCTCAATTCCATTCACACCAGTTATCACACTAGGCGAATTCGCTAGGAAATTCTCCGACACGGACAAAGCTATCATTCAGATACAGAGCCAGTTAGTACCCATCGCACCTACCCACACAATAACCCAGGTCATACGGTCCCCCTCACATAACATGAGATCAAGACATACATCTCACACTTGATACTACTCGCGCCAGCTCTCTCCTTCACATACACAAATGTTCTGCACACACTGCCACAACCATCTCGTTAACACGTGTTACCACATGTACCCGCCACAACCAGAGAAACATTGCGATCATCACTGTACATGTTTCCACACAAGTGATCGTTGCCGTGTGCTGGTAGCACGGAGGCAACATAGACAAGGATTCCCAGAGCGCTTTCCTTAGACATGTAACACATCTGCAAGGCATTCGCGTAACACATTTCCTGCAAGGTATTCACGTAACACGTCTTCTTTGTGATTACAGAATACAAAGACTTGGTGCACACCAAGGACAGTTACTCCATATCCAGATATTCAATTACTAACTCTACTGGTACACACCTTGGATATCCCAGACGTATCTTCCCATTCCTTAACTCTCAATGTTACGTCTAGCCATGGGTCTCGTTTCAGCTACTTTAGTGTTCACATGACTTATACACACAGTACTTGCAGGTCCTATAGGTCATTCAGTGTTCATGTACCTCGATGACGTGACCATCGCTTCCAAATAATTTAGCAAACATTTACACACACTACACACTGTCTTCTCACCACTAGCAAAAGCATGTCTCAAACTGAAGCTTAAGACGTGTTCCTTCCTTCAGAAAGAAACACGCTTTCTAGGGCATGCCCTTAACTCACAAGGAATTTTAACCTCGCAGGACAAGGTCAAGGAAGTAATTAATTTTCAACGCCCTACTTCTGCAAACCACATACGTTCATTCCTTGGTCTATCAGGATTTTACAGACGTTACATTTAAGGATACGCTAGTACAGCAGCACCATTAACTCTATTACTTAAGAAGGACACTCCCTTCATTTGGGCACCTGACCAAGAGAGTCTTTAATCACTTAAAGAGAGCCTTAACTACTGCACCTGTCCTTGCTTTCCCAAACCACATGCTTCCTTTAACAATCCACACTGATGCATCCTACACAGGAATTGGTGCAGTCCTCATGCAACAACACGGCACAAAACTCAGACCAATTGCCTATATTGAGTCGTACACTCAGTAAACACGAGCGAAATTACTCATTCACAGACATAGAAGCTTTGGCTATTATATACGCACTCAAACATTTCAAAGAGATCATCTTTGGTTACGAGATAAACATATATACAGACCATCAAACAATCTTACTCCTCTTGAAAGGAAAGAATCTTTCAGGAAAACTTGCCCGTTGGTTCCTTATCATAAAAGAGCTAATACCAACCTTTCATTTTGTTCAAGGAAAAGCGAACCTAGTTGCAAACGCTCTTAGTCACCATGTCGCGACCATCACTCACAATCCTATTTCAGTAAATCTTACACAATCGCGCGTTGCCACACAGAGATCAGACCCTGTTTGGAAACGTGTTATATATTTCCTCAAATCTTTCGGCACAGCTGACATAGAAAGCTTTCCTCCGGATATTGACAATTACACACTAGTTGTTGACATTCTGTATCACAAAACAACACCAACGAACAAACATGAATATTGTGTATATGTATATATGACAACTTTTATAAACATGTAACATATGGCAACCCCTGATTCTCCCTCGGAGGTTACATTGTATATGTAGACCAGAGGGGTAGAGGGAGAGGGGAAGAGATGAGGGTAAGAACGAGTTAGAGAGGGCGAGGGGGAGACGGAGAGGGGAGACGGATGGCAGACGGGAGGGAGGAGACAGTAAGACACAGTAGATGAGGAGATGGAGACAGACCGGAGACGGAGGCGGAGTGCGGGGAGACGGGAACAGCGACAAAGACTGGGTGTGTGGAGATAAAGACGGGGAGGTGGGAGCTGTGCCTAGACTGTATTGTCTGTGGGGGGATGGGATGAATGAGTTGACGGAGATGAAACATTGATTGGTGAGGAGGGAAACGGTGACGGTGATGATGACGGCGGGGGGGGGGGTAAAGATAATAATAAATGTACGAGTGAGTGTGAGAGGCCGATAGACCATGGAAAATAATGAAATGTTGACATACAATCCTATTACAGTATATCATTTATTCAAACTTCTGTGTAGTGGTTTTGCCAATGTATTTATATATTTTCATCAATTAACCAGTAGAACCTAAGAAAAATTTTAAGGACATTTTGGACCTATTTCGCACCAAGGACTTTTATTAACATAGTTTGTTCTCATTACTAATTCGCTCAGCCAAGCAACCACTCAACTTGGAACCTACGACCAATTAGCGAAGCTCTAAACTGCTCGGCCAGCGAGTATCCCCATTTATCTCTATCTATCTATCTATCTATCTATCTACCTATCTATCTATCTATCTATCTATCTATCTATCTATCTATCTATCTATCTATCTATCTATATATATATATACATATATACTCTACATTTTATCTATATTCACATCTATATCGGTATATATATATATATATATATATATATATATATATATATATATATATATATATATATATATGTATGTATATAATATGTATATATATATATATATATTTATTTATATATACATATATATACTCGTATATGTATATATATATATATATATATATATATATATATATATATATATATATACATATACATATATATATATATATATATATATATATATATATATATATACATATATAGTAAAATTGTCTAGGAGCAACTAGAATAAGATAATCCGGCATCACCTAGAATGACATGTCTAGTATCGGCTGGAGTATAATTACCTGGCGTCAGCTAAAAACGCACTAAAGTCGTAATACTTAGCTAAAGGTCTGATGACGCATTCCCATGATGACAGCTTGGTGGCACCAACCGGAGTGGTCACAGAAATGCCTGGACTCGCCACCTGCAGCTTAGGCTGCACCACCAGACGTGGCAGGGCTGCCGCAACAGAAAGGTTACCATAAATTAATGCAAGGACAAGTGGTGGCATCGTATGAAGAAACCTAAGACGTTAAATATCAAGTAATCTACCGAACACCCTAGGTTTGAACTCGCCCCTCGCAAACCCTCCAAGCCTATTTTGTTGGGACTACGTTCGGGTTCTACTTTGAAATGTGTGTCCTTCCATTTCCAGCGGTTCATCCATGGTTTAGATCTTATTGTGTGGGCTTACATATGGGGCAGATGTTCTAACGGTGGGTTCCTTAAAACGGGGGCGATGCTTTTTTCAGATTATTTTCAGGTACTGGAGAAATATGTACAAAAGGGAAATATCTCTTCTGGTGAGATAAGGGAGAGCGTCTCCCTACCTCTACTGGTAGGTCCTTGACCTAGGCAGCCCTCTCTATAACGGGCGCAGCTGTTCGTTTATAAAAAGGAAAAGCGCTTTCGTAATCATATCAGTGTAGTTGCTATGTGGGAGATGTATTTGTGATGGGATATACAGTATATTATATGGGTGTTGGTTGCACTATATGGGGTTAAGTTATATTATTGGTGGATGTGGCTAGATATGGCGTATCTATTGAAGTTACGATAATGTAAGGATTACAAAGGATTACAAAGGCGGAGCATGCCGACAGGAGACCTTTTGGTCCATATCTAGGTAAGATGCGAAAAAAATCATAATAATAATAAAATGATCAATAAAATAAATAAATGAGTGCATAGGTATAGTTAAATAATAGGGTAGGTATAAGAAAGGGGTCACTGGATCTGTCTTGTGCAATTAAACATTTCGTGTTGGTGATGGCACGATAGCGTCATATTCTCTTACGTTGCATTCTTGAGTCAGGTTGTTTTGTGATTGAGGAATTTTGTGAGGTCTGCAAGATTGGAGGTCTTGCTAAAGACGAGTACCATATCGCATATGTGTGGATCACGTGCACGGTTAGTAATGGAGACACACAAATGTGCTGAACATTATAGCACAGAGGTTTCTATCTATATCATATGCCTTTTTATGGGAATCTGTCAATTGCTGTTACTTCTTCACCCCTTATCCTTATCTCACACTATTCTTGTAACGCTTCCCTCATCTTACTCCTACTCCTACTTCTTCTGTCATTTCTCTTTCTTGATATCTCCCAATATCTACTTTATCTTGTTAAACTTGATATATGCTATTTTTTTTTTCCTAATGGCGGTTTCCTCTATTCCGCGATGTATAATGAGACAGGTCAGTTTGCCTTCAACGAAGGCCATCATTTATGACCGACAGTGATCAAAGTTGTATGGATATAATAATTAATACAAAACAATTCTATGTAGTTTAGGGAAAACGAGCCATTGGAGTTGGCCTTGATACATTTAGATGAAAAGTTACTCCAAGTCTTATATATATATATATATATATATATATATATATATATATATATATGATAATATATATATATATATATATATATAATGTTTTTTTTTTTTTTTTTTTTTTTTTTTTTGCTAGTTCACTGTTGCTCATACCACGGGTTCCAAGTGGGCAGAACATCATTTTACTTCGAAGGTTAAAAGCTTTTGCAGCAATTACGATTTTTAGAATTTCACTTGTCTACTATTAAACTTTTTGTCCGAAATCTGGTGTTGAGAAAACAAACTTATGCTTCACAAAATGTCTATATCAGTACTGCGATTGAGACAATTGTATTGATTATTGTAAAGTCCAAGTAATCTTTAAATTTATACAATAAAAGGACTTTTTATAAGAAAAAATATCAGAATCGCGAGTTTAGTTTACATGTAGTGAATTCAGCGAGACTGTGGGAGGAAACTGAAATCAGTGAAGTCTGAATTGACAAAATAATCAAACAAGTAATAGATACATATATGTGCAAAATATATACTAATGAAAGCTATTTTTCTTATGTATGCACTACTCTTATTTTCATGGCACACCTAAGCATAAACATCATCATCGTCGTCACCGCCGTCGTCGTCGTCGTCGTCGTCGTTATTGTCGTCGTCGTAGTCATTATCGTCGTCGTCGTTATTTGTCACGTGGCATTTAATTTGTCATTTGTCATATGTAATTTTTCACATATCATTTCTCATTTGTTATTCATATTTTGTTTACAATTATTCATTTAATAATTGGCAACTTGTTTAAGGTTCCTTTGTTAACAAATTGGTTATTTCATGGTAGATTCTGTTATTATAGGTCGAATTTGTTACTCTTTATTTACCTTTCTAAGTTATATAACGTGCTAAGTAAGTTTCTCAAAATCGACTGAAGGATAAATACAGGTTAGATGTAAATAATCACATTGATATTCATAGAAATATTCAGCGAGTGGGAACCCCATAGCGAAATAGCGAATAACGTATTAGTACCACCTGTAACTAAAAGCTCAAGAGGTTTTCAATTATCAAAACAAATAAAGAAAGACAGAATAAAGAAGAGAAAAGGGTGAAACAAAGACAGAGTAAAAAACAAAAGAAGGATTATAAGAAAGAAAGAAGGAAAAATAAATAAATAAAAAAACTTTGGTATAGCTTTTCGGCTGTCTAAAATCTCGACGGGTTTTCTTTCCTGGCTGTATGCTCTCAAGTAGGTCGGGAGTCGCGTAAGAAGGCAGTCAGTCAAACAGAAACGCCAAGAAAAAGCAGATGAAAAAAGAAGAGGATGTGAGGGCGACGTGAGTAAAAAAAAAAATTGAAAAATATGAGAGCGCAATGGGAAGAAAATAGGACAAAATAAGAAAGAGGTTCGGGTAAATTGAAAAGGGAGATGGAGTTAAAGTATATAAGAGTGATATCGGGGAGGGGAAAGGCTACGGAACTTGAAAAAGATGGAAGAGAGAGAGAGAGAGAGAGAGAGAGAGAGAGAGAGAGAGAGAGAGAGAGAGAGAGAGATATTAAGGTGAGAGAGAGTGGAAAGATCAAGTGGAAATATCAAGAGCAAAAGAATGACAAAGAGAGTGAGGGAATGTGAGATCGAGAGAACAGAAACAAGAAAGGGAGAACGAGAAAGAACGAGATATAAAAACTGAAGGCAAATAATGAAAAAAGAAGGAAAGGGACAAGAGAAATGCATTGTATGGCAGAGGGAAAGTGAACATGAGGGAGATAGATAGATAGATAGATAGATAGAGAGAGAGAGAGAGAGAGAGAGAGAGAGAGAGAGAGAGAGAGAGAATATAAGAAAGAGAAAATGTACGATAGAGAGAATAAGGAATTCATCAGTAAGACGAACAGACTTAAGGAAGGGATTCTACAGAGGTATGTCGGAAGCATTCGATGAGCAACAGCAGCACAACCAGACAATACAGAGACCTTACGCTGATTAGACGAAAAGCGTGACGACAATGCAGAGACCTGACGCTGATTGGACGAAAAGCAAGACGATAATGAACTCTTGGGCTTCTTTATTTCCCATTTCGCGCTGAGGACAAATGGACCTAAGCCATTTGAAGTCTTTCGCAGTGCTTCACTCTTCGAAGAACGCAAAGGACGTTTAAGGGAGAGAAATACATTGACTGGAAAATATATCAAAACAGGCTCAAGAATTTCAGTGGACCCCACTACACACACACACACACACACACACACACACACACACACACACACACACACACACACACACACACACACACACACACACACACACACACAAAACACACACACACACACACACACACACACACACACACACACACACACACACACACACACACACACATATATATATATATATATATATATATATATATATATATATGTATGTATAAATATATATATATATATACACACAGTATATATGGAGGGAAATGTAGTTGCAGTTGGATACACTAAGAAAATTACAAGGATAAATGAGATAAATGGAGGAGAAATAAGGAAAGATGAGGTGAAAGCAGTTATTAAAATAATGAGAGCAAGTAGGCAGCTAGGTTGGATGAGTGTCAATTGGTGTGCCTAAAAAGGGAGATACAGTGATGATGGATTGGCTGGTGAGGTTCTTTAATGTTAAGGGAGTGTCGCATCACTTTATGGAGTAGTTGATTTTTTTTTTCAATATGTGTTTAATGAATACATGCATGAATACCCCTTACATTAGTGTGTAGTTCCTCAGGGTATTGTGTTTGTCCCATGTATATATAAGGGATAGTGAATATTTAATGAAGATAAAGTGATCACTGTTGAAGCTCTAATTACCTAATGGAAAATCCTTCCACATCATTCAACTTGGTATGAAATGAAAGCCTAGAGTATGGGAAACAAATCTTATTAAATACATTTTTTCAAACTAATACCTCTGATTCTTTATTAATTTGTTTCTCTGAATCAAAAAATGCTCCAAATTTCAGGTTTCATAAAAAATATTCTTTTCTATATAAAATAAAGAGCATGATGTTTACTTTAAAAAAAATCCATATAGAACAACCGAAGATATTACAACAGAAAAAACAAAAACATAAACTTTACAGGATTTAAATTTTTGCGGCCATTTTTTGCGACCACTTGTTTGATGGTTGCAATGTATAGCAAATCTCCAATTTCCTCTTCTTTGCTGATGAGGTGTGAGGTGAGGGTGAGTGGTGTGGCGTGGGTGGAGGAGGTGTAAGGTGGGCGTGGCTAGTAAATGCTTGCGGAGTGCTGGGCGCAGCTTTGCTGCGTGTCTCCTCTTTCTTTTCCCTTCTTCTCGTTTCTATTTCAGGCACTCACGTGCCATCTCTATATTCTGCCGCTTCACTCTCTTGTTTCTTGTTAATTTTCCCACGATCACAGCAACAATACAGGGAGAGGAATCAAAATTGTTGCATACGGTGAGAGCGCCAAAAGCGATGTCACCTTCCTTTGACCTTTTCAAGAGTACTGGTGCCCTGTCCACTGTCTTTTTGGGGTATGCTGGCGAGGTTCTTAACTGTTTGTCTAAAATAGAGTAGAGTGCCAGAGGACTGGAGCAGTGCTTGTATATTTCCACCTAACTAGGAAAAGGGGACAAGTACAAGTTTAGTCATTTCAGAGGGATCAGTTTCTTGAGTAACTGAGAAAGCTTATGGGAGGGTCTTGATTGAGAGGATTAGGAGAGGAACAGAGGGAGCAATTGGTGAAGAACAGCGTGAGTTTAGAACATGTCGGGGTTGTGTGGATCAGATTTTTGGGGTAAGGCAGATATCTGAGAAAGCTTTAGGAAAAGGTAAGGATATTTTTCGAGCCTTTATGGATTTGGAAAAAGCTTATGGGCTCGGGCTTTGAAGATGGCTTCCTGTTCTTTTTGCAAAGTTGTCGGTCTAATATGCCCCAGAGATGTTCAATAGAGTTCATATACGGGGACTAACTTGGCCATGGAAGTTTCCTGATCCCATTTTGGCTCAACCATATTTGTGTTGCTTGAGTAGTGTGACAAGGGGCTCCATCTTCCATAAATAGGAAGACATTTTTACTCATTATACCACTGGAAAATATTGAATAGAGTCCTTCATTTAATATAGAAACACATTTGCCTGAATTGGTGTTTCCTTGACACTCCACAAGCTTTGATCGACCATCATTCCAAGTTGCACCCCACACCATTATTGAAATGCCCCTATGTTTCACTGTTGCCTGCAGTCTTTTGAGATCAAACTCTTGACTAAAGAGTCTCCAGACCCACACACTTCCACTGTCAGAATATAATGCGAATCGTGACTCATCAGAGAAAATGACAGTGCTCCAAAAGGCCACAGACCTCTCCACCATCTCAACAGCCCAAACCTTTCTTCGCTTGATATTGGCTGAACGATCGAGTGTTTCCCTCTTGCAGCTCTGCCATAGTAACCCAGCTTGTGGAGATACCTGACAGCTGTTCTGGGACTGACATCAGCTTGAGCTGCTACGTCAGAGGCCTTGCAATGTATATCCTCTTCGACATATCTTTTGACAAGATACAAGGTTCTTTCTGAGTGCCCGGGACGACCTGAATGATGTTTTGTTCCTGTGCCCTTATTACCCTCTCTGGTGAATTTTTCGATCGCTCTATTAACAATAGAAAGGGGTATTGACGGATTTTTAGAAATTTGGCGTTGTCTAAGTCCACCTTCACGTTGACCCACAATACGATCTTACTGAAATTCAGATAGGTCTACTGCTCCTTTGGTTCGTGGCATGCTTAATTAATTTTAGATGTAATCTAAAACATAAATCTAGGTATATATAAAGTATTAGGTAAATTTGAATAACATCAAGCATTATATAAGAGCAGAAATGCGTTTTTCTTGGTGGGTATTCAATGCATATGTCTATATATATATATATATATATATATATATATATATATATATATATATATATATATATATTTATTCATATATATATGTATATGTATATGTATATGTATATATACATATGTGTATATCAATATATATATGCATATATATCTATATACGTATATATATATATACATATATGTATATATGTATATATATATATATATGTGTGTGTGTGTATATCTAAACATATGAATATATATGTATATATTTATGTATGTATATGTATATATATATATATACATTTATATATATACATATATGTATATGTATGTATATACACACACACATTACTTCCAACACAGGGCAGTAGTCAAGATGCAAGGATAACTTGTCATCCATGAGGAGCTAAGATAAGAGGGAGGGTGAGGGCGAAAGCGAGATATATATGTTTGGGTGGAATGTGTGAGAGTGAAATTTATGCCTTTCTTCTTTGACTACCTTAATTGTGACAGGATATAACCATTGGTATATGTATGTATATGTATATATATATATATATATACATATATATATATATATATGTATATACATATATATATATATATATATATATGTATATATATATATATGTACATGCATACGTATATATACAAGTTACATTATATATATATATATATATATATATATATATATATATATATATACGGTCATACCTTGAGGTACGATCGCCCTAATGTACGAAATATTTGAGATACGATGTGGTGTTGCGCGATAATCTAAAACGCCAGCGGTAGATGGAAGAATCTTGGCTCGGCTCGACGACGATTCGCGACACTTCAGTTCGTTTGTTTTCTTCTCGTTTACATCATTACTATTTATTCGTCGTGTCTGTGCCTGTTTTTTGTATCATTAACAAAGGTAAGGATAAGGAGAGTGAAAAGAAAACAATAAAATTATCTCGATAGAGGTAAAGTATGAAATAATTGCAAAACATGAGCATGGTGTGCATGTGAATGAATTAGCCAAAGAATATGCACGCAATGCATCATCAACATCCACGATCATAAGCATAAAGATGCAATAAAGAAGGTGCAGCCTTCTAAAGGCGTAACCATTATTTCGAAGCTTAGAACAGACTTACATAATGAGGTGGAGCGGCTACTTTTTATATGGATTATAGAGGAGTTGGCTGGTGACTCTGTTACGGAAACAATAATCTCAGAAAAGGCTATTGCTGTCTTTCAAAACCTTAAACTTGATCCAGCTCCATTTGCTACTATCACCTGTCTCCGTGGTATGATATAATAAATAACATTTACCACTGCTATTTATTATTTTATCATTGTATGTGTTATCATTCATGTATTTATCTATAAATTGTGCTTGTTTTGTGTAATTTAAGTTTGTTTTGGAGTAATTTTGTATCGCTGGAACTAATTAATTCTATTTCCTTTTATTTAAATGGGAATAATTGTTTTGGGGTACGATTTTTTGACATACGGCGACGGCCATGGAACGAATTAATTTCGTGTATATATATATATATACATATATATATATAAACATATACATACATATATGTATATATATGTATACATATATATATGTATATACATATATACACACATATATATATATGTATATGTATATATATGTATATATGTATATGTATATATATATTATATATACATACATATACATATATATACATATATATACACACGATATCACATATATATATATATATATATATACATATATATATATACTGTATATACATGTACATATTTCTATATATACAAATGTATATATATATATATATATATATATATATACATATATATATGATATCGGAAAAATTTCGAAACACTGGACTCAGAGTAACAGAATTTATTACCAATATATATATACTCGTGGAGGCAACCTACATCACTTCCCACCCTTGTATCAACCATAGGGATGTGTTTATAAAATTAGCAGGAGCAGCAACCATTTTAATCATCAAGGAGGTCAAGAGGACGATTGAGAACGGAGGGAGAAGCGGTATGGTCGGAGTCACCTAAGTATTGAGAACGGACGAGTGTATGGAGGGAAAGGAACATGGCAAGGATGAATTATATAAGCTGTTCGTTTTCTGAGATTGTATGTTTCTTGAGAATAATCTGGTAAGGACGAAACGTCAGTGAATAAAACTGTTCTCTGTGTTTAACTCACTGCCCTTTCACTCATATACATACATATATATATATATATATATATATATATATATATATATATATTTGTATATTTATATATATATATATATATATATATGTGTGTGTGTGTGTATATATTGTGTACATGGTTACATATATTTGTATTGTCGTACCTCTTCTTTACTAATATATTTCTACTAATAATTTGCGGATTTGCGTGCGGTCTGTGGTCTCATATGTTGCTTAGATTTTGTGAATAGTTGCTTGTGTTTTCGCTGTAGGCGTATTAACTTGTTATGTTACTTGGGAGACTTTGCGTACGATGAGTGCTTGGCTACATCATTGCTTTTCCTATGTGTTAGCACTTATCGTCACACGAAATTCTTTAGGTGTAGTCTTCCTTAGTTGCGTTTATTGAGTGCTTGTCTTATGAGACGTTTAGTTGCATACGTTGAGTGCTTCTTTTCGGAAACGTTTAGTTGCAAGCGTTGAGTACATCTCTTCGGAGACTTTTATTTATGTGCGTTGTATCCTTCTCCGTTTCACCACTTGGGCCGCTGTTGTCTCTACTGTCGGTCCTCATTTATTGATATGGTGACTCACTTTTTATAGATGGTAGGTTAAAGAGGCCTCTACCACTCACTTCACTACTTTTTTTTTCTGTCTAGGAGAATTAAATTCTTGATTTATCTATATATATATATTCTCTTCAGTCCAAATAAGAATACACAACGTACTCTACGAGTCTTTTCTAAGGAATCCGATGAGAACACACATACAAGATTCTACTTGGGCTTTGCAGTGACGTAGTCATTTCCTTAGTCCAATGATCTTTAAGATTATATTTAAGATCCTACCCAAATGTAGTAATCTTATATTCGTGAACCAATTCAAATTTTCTCCTCTACCCTTTCACCAATCGAAATATTTGTTTCAAGCCTATACGGTAATATTGTTTACTTAGAATAATCTCAAGTCTGCATAATTCTCACTTACGATAAAAAGGAGTGTTATTTCAGCAATGTATATATATATATATATATATATATATATATATATATATATATGTATATATATATATATATATATATATATATATATATATATATATATATATGTATATATTCAAACTCCCCAACTCAGCTATTTTATTACCTACACGAAGCGGACTTAGGCAGCTCGCTCGGAGTATTATTTACAAACAATTTACCTAAATATGCAACAATCTGCCTTCTACCCCTCTTTCTATCTTCTTTTCTATCAGCCTCTTACAGTTTCGCATGAATGAAGTTTAATTATACATTCATCATTACTTTTTAAACGTGTCACCAGCTACCTGCTCAGGAATTGAAAACCATAGGTATTACTGTTGTCAAACGTTGACTCTAGTCACTATAGCGGGACCTGAACCTCCATTCATTCATCTCAAAAGACACCGGCGCCTCCTCAATCGCTCGCCCATCATACTTTCTTATTTTGCAACTCAGGATATTGCCTAATTTTTTCATCCTTTATCGTCTTGTATCTTCAAAGTGATTTTTTAGTCTTTTTTATCTACACGCATTATCTAGATAACGTGCTGACAAATTATTTTGACACAATTATACTAATGATTTTACGGTGCATTTGAAGCACGGACATGATGTTTATCTGGAAACAGATTATCTACAAAGATATATTGTGTACGTGTAGTGGGAAATGTTCTATTATTTTTCCAGAAGCATAAGTTTGGTTATTTGTTGATTTATCTATTAATTAATTTGTCTATTCGTATATATATTTATTTATCTTATTTATTTGTTTATTTATTTATTTATTTATTTATTTATTTATTCATTTATTTATTCATCTATTTATCTTATTTTTCTATTCATTTACTTATTTATTTATTTATTCATTTACTTATCTATGAGCTTTTATTTTATTTTTTCATTCTAAATAATAGCAATCTATTTTCTCCTGTTACCATTCCCTACTTGAGGTAGTTTGTCAAACTTGTACCTAAACCTCTTCTTCTGCTTTTTAGATTTGCGCGAAGCTCCTTGATGAATTTCAGTTGCTATGCTATTTTGTTTAGCTTTGTTGCTATAGTGACAACCTCTAGATAGTTTGCTCAGATCAACAAAAAGTATATAGATTTTAAAGCAGTACCCATTGTGGACACAAAACTCTAATTCACACAAAGATATCTAAAAGAATAAAGAGGCATTAGGGCTAAAAAGAATAGCGTTTTTCTATTTTTTCAGTTCAAATTTGCTTACCAATGAAAAACATACACAAACACACACACACACACACACACACACACACACACACACACACACACACACACACACACACACACACACACACACACACACACACACACACACACACACACACACACACACATATCATTTCACTGTCATGGTTTTATATTGTTATAATCTTGTAGGATGTATATTTTCAGCAGTGATGCTGCTATACTCAATAAACCGATGATTATTATTATCATCATTATTATTATTATTACACACACACACACACACACATACACACACACACGCATACACAACTAGGTAAATACAAGCAGATTTCCACACAGAGTGGTGGATGTCTGGAACGGGCTGGACGAAACAATAGTGTGTACAAAACCCATACATGAATTTAGGAGCAAACTAGACACTGTGAGATGTAAGGACGGCATACCGCGAGCATAGCTTCCCTTCTCATGGCATAAACTAGGTAAACACACACACACACACACACACGCACACGCACGCACACACACACACACACACACACACACACACACACACACACACACACACACACACACACACACACACACACACACACACACACACACACACACACGCTGGCGCGGTTGGCACGGTTGGTAGAGCACTGGACTGGAAGGTACGGTAGTGCTCGCAGTACCTAGTTCAAATCCTGCCCAGGGCCGAATTTATTTCGGTATGGCTGTGCTTTGGGTCGTTACTCTCACTCTCGTGGGCTGGGAGTTGGGTGTGTGTGTGTGTGTGAAAGGTCATAGCTCTGAGCTCTCTTCCGGGACGGAAATAGCTGTCGATCACGAGTCCAACACGTGATCGAAAAGACCAAGGTGAACACACACACACACACACACACACACACACACACACACACACACACACACACACACACACACACACACACACACACACACACACACACACACACACACACACACACACACACACACACATACACACACACACAGACACACATACACACACACACACACACACACATACACACACACACACACACACACACACACAAACACACAAGTACACACACACAAACACACACACACATACATATATATATATATATATATATATATATATATATATATATATAGAGAGAGAGAGAGAGAGAGAGAGAGAGAGAGAGAGAGAGAGAGAGAGAGAGAGAGAGGGAGAGAGAGAGCTAAGACGGATGACAGCCAAGGAGTTTATAAAATATCCTGTAGATATTGTGGACAAGTTTATTGGGGCCAAACAGTAATAACCTCCAAACAACAATTAAAGAACATAAGAACTTCGTGAAATATGCACAAGAAAAATCTGTCGTATTTCTACACACCATGAAAAACCATGACATAAATTGAGAGAAACCAGAAATCATCTACAACTCTATGTGCAGTTTCTGGATGAGGATCATCGAGTCATTATTAATAAAAAATTACACAAATTATAATACATCAAAAGGGCAATGGTCATAAGATTGTTTAACAGCATCAGCAACTAATTTTTCTTTACCCAATGTAGATGGCTTGGAAGGCAGCAATCGTTACCAAAGCAGAATTACCTCAGCCAGATTCTCATGTTCCCTTTGTATCACTTTGTATCGACCATATAATTCTTACTTGTACACAATGTAACTATCTGCTGAAGAGGACTACAGAGAGTGGTCGAAATATACAGTTGATTCTATTCTTCATCCCTTTACTTTCTCCGACATTGGGAATTTTTCATTTTACCTATGTGTCACGAAATAGTCCCTCTCTGATATATATATGTATATATATATATATATACATATATATATATATATATATATATATATATATGTATACATGTATATATATATATATATATGTATATATATATATATATATACATGTATACACATATATATATATACCCATATATATATATATATATATATATATATGTACTATACATATATATATATATATATATACATGTATACATGTATGTATATATATATACATAATATATATATATATATATATATGTGTGTGTGTGTGTGTGTGTGTGTGTGTGTGTGTGTGTGTGTGTGTGTGTGTGTTAGTTTTATCAGTAAAGAGTCATCCGTTTTCTGTGTGACATCCCGAAGGACTAGTTACTTTCAGTTAAAAAAAATTATGAAAAATTTAGACTTCTATTACCCCTAGATTTGATTTAGTTGAGAAATAAGTTGATAAAGCAGTATAGCTAATGACAATTACTACCGAAATTTGATGCATGATATTTATCAAAAGCTAAGCCATTTATGGTTCTTTTCATAAACATCTATTCTGTTTGCCACCAGGTTAGAGGAAACTATTTACTTAGTAAATAAAATATGCAAAGACAAAGTCTTGGCTTAATCATTATCCTATCGTCATATATTTTTTTTCAAAAACAGTATTGTCCAAATCCTTTAGGAAATAGAACTGAATTCTTCTATAAAGACTATAATGAATAACTTTTGTGAGGTTTTAGTGAGCTATGGTAAGAAAATGCTATACGAATATGTCCATAAGGTTACAAAGGCTTTGTACACTTTGAAAATCTATGAATTAAAGATGTAAGCCTTCCACAGATCCTTGAAGCTATTAACCACAACGGAGGCAAATATACAACTCTAAAGAGCTTGAATGCAATCAGAAAATATACAAAAAGTAGCGTGAATTGGAGCGGGTGCAGCTTCAAAAAGGAGAGCTCTTAAGCTTCTTGTTTAAGAAACGTCACGTTAGCTAATCACGCAGCATAAAATTTCACCCAAGGAAAGTCGTTCGGAAAATGAACCCATTCAACTGCTCACATAAATTTCCTCAGAGATAATTCTACTGAAATGTGTTACAGTGAAATTTACTCGGATATGTGTGTCTCACACTAATCAAAAGACAAATAAATGATTCAGTAGAAACTATGATTTTGGGTGAGAAATGTAGTATTAAAAACTAAAATTATATTGAACTAAGGACATAAGCTAGACCTTAAAAAAAAAAAAAAAAAAAATTGGGAACTCAATTCTGCACTACGTTCCCTCCTTTTGCCAATGTACTCAATTCTCATTATTGCAATATATCTGGAACAAGGCCTGTGTTAGTTGTTACATAATATATATTCTAAGAACCTCAATTTCCACTTATGTCTAGTGCACAATTAGTGTAACCGAGAGCATACTGGTCTCGCATTCGCTTAGTTGTGGGTTCGAGTCTCGCACCCTTCTACGTTTCTCAGCAGTGACTGTTATCTGCCACGGCTGTCTTCGCAAAGGCGACAACTTCGGAATCAGCTACGCACCTCCTGTCGTAGATTCTTCACCTTCTTCACTCGCAATTAAATGACATTATTATGTACGCGCACATTAATATATAATTTTGAGAATGCATTCTTATGTATGTCTATATATTTCTTCGTATTTGTATGGTTATATGTGTTTCATATATTTCAATATAATATATATATA
>NC_134786.1:13367379-13374879 GCF_046742065.1 Oratosquilla oratoria | reverse complement strand
GATCACCCTTTTTGCCTACATTACGTGTCTGATATACATTGCATTACTTTATACTTATATTTGTACTTATTACTTATTTTGATGTATGTTCCTGATCTCTTTGTACTTAGATAGTACCATATTGTATACGTATCTTGTGTTTCTTATTTGAACGATAATTTCCATATTCTTATAATCGTGTAACGGTCCCATTGACCCTACTGCCCATTCTCTTTTGTGTTGATTGCCTGTAAATATTTTCCATATTAATAATTTCGTTTACTAGTTTTATCGCTAGTTTAATATTCCTTTCCTGGAATCTTCTTTGTTACCTTTACTTCTAGTCTTACGAATTATCTAGGCCCTGACCAGATAGTTCAGTCCTACAGTGGCTTCTAGAAGTGAGCTGGTTCTTAAGCACTTATCCGTTATCCGTAACGTCTCTTCACTAACCAGCCCGTCCCGTAACAATGCTTATGAAACATTTCTTTTCATTTGATTTATAAAGATATTTGTTTCTAAAAGTTAACATGTTTCTAGTAAAGAAAAGGTTCCCATGTGATGCATTGTTCTAGTATTCAACTCTTATTGAACTATTTAAGAATAAACTAGTAAAAATAAAGAAAATAATGAATGGCGTAAGCAACCAGTGGTGCACTCCACTGGTAATGGGAAATGAATACATTCCCATAATAAAGTAACGTCATACAAAGAATTTGCTCATGATTTCCTAAGTAAAGGAATAAATAAATTATATATATTAAGAAATAAATAAATAATGAAATAAATCTAATTATATAGATTTAGGTAAAAAAATTAATAAATGTTCTCAAATAAATATCTTTAATAATATAGATTTGAATGAATAAATTCTAATAAATCTAGGTAAATAGATAGATAAAGAGATCATTTTGAATAATGAAAGAGATAACTAATCAATATCTTAATGATTAATGAATTGTTCAAAAGCAAAGTGGGATTATAGAACATATAAACACAAGAATGTAGGAGAGTGTAAGAGACCATAAAGCTTACAGTAGACAGTTCTATGTCCCTTATGACCTGTCATACCTATCCATAACTTTTTCTAATATTTTCTTAAAACAACCAATTGTTTTAGTGCTCCTACATAGTTACTAAGTGTATTCCCCAACTCCCACCCCACCCTAACCTATCTCACCTTCAACCCATCCTCACCCACTCCTTCAATCCTACTGATTAACATATTAAATGATTATCTAATATTTTCTTAAACCAATCAATTGTTTACATGGTTACTGAGTCCTTTCCCCAAACTAATGAATATCTTAATGATTAATCAGTTGCTCAAAAGCAAAGTGGAATCATAGAACATACAAACACAAGAATGTAAGAGAGTGCAAGAGACCATAAAGCTTACAGTAGACGGTTCTATGTCCCCAAACTATCCCACCTTCAACCTACCCTACCCACTCATGTATGTTGATGACTTGGGTTTGTTTGAAATTCTAGTTTAAATATTTCTCATAAAGATACGCCATTGTGTCATAGAGAGACTATGCACATTAAAGTGTTAAAGATAAACGTTATGTAGTCTTGTACATTTATGATCTTTTAAATATCAAGAAAAAGAAAAGTACAAAATTAGTAAAAATATTCCCTTCGTCGTAAAATAATAATAATAATAATTGTTTTACCTTTTCAGAATTTATCAGGCAAACTTCAAAACTACAGAAAGAATATACAGTATATTCTCAAAGAGTTTGGATACACAAAAAATTCTGAAAATGCAAATCTGGGCAAATAAACCCGTTGATCATATTCATTATTTTGCTAAACTTGTTAGTGATTTTTTATTATTAGTTTCATTGTACGGCACAACTTATGGCAAAAGTAAGCCTAATTAAACAAGAAAAAAATGATGACAAGCACAATATTTACTATTGCAGTTTTTAAGACGTCCTGAATCATCCTCGTCCCAATATAAATTTTAACAAGACAAAACCAACTGATCATAAGCATTAATAAACAAATGATTCCGACAGTCGTCCCCCCCACCCCCCACCCCCGGACTTGAACTGAGGCTTGATTTTCTATTCAGGAATTGAAAAAAAAAAATCATGGATTGTGATGACAAATGTAATTATTTATTTGATTATTTCTGTTAGGAATCTACACGCACGTAATTATTTATTTGATTAATTCTGTTGGGAATCTACATCCGTTATGGAAGACACGTATACATAATACATGGATATTATAAATGTCCTAATATAACACATTACTCGACCATAACTTAGAGCAATGAGGTACGCTTGACCGCGACCTATTTCATAACATTAGGTAACTGCACATCAGAGTAAATTCGATGTACCTTACCCTTCTTTCCGACGTCATCAGGCAGAGCAAGTTGCACGCCAGCTGATTGGTTAGAATCGAAGCGAGGGGCTGGGGTTGCATGGTGTGAGAGACGCAAAGACCAACATTTGTCTAAACGGTTTTAGTAAAGTCAAGGTAACTTAAATAAATGAACACCTTAGTAAAATAGATACTATTCAAAGACGACGTATCCAGATTTGTAACATGTATGACATGTTACTTCAATTCAAAACATTACAAATCAAACCATCAATGAAAATTATTAGATTTTAATGTTATTCATGCAGGTAGAAAAAGTAGAAGGGTATTGTCAGATTTATCAGAGACAACCAATTTCCTTATCACTAAGCTACATAAATTTCAAATATAAAATTCACAATACAAATCACTAAAATATTCATCATACGTACCATTATCTGAAAAACATAAAAAAAAAAATAATAAGTTGATCAGTGTATAAAATGAAAAACGTATTTAAGATCGCGTATTACAAGGTCAAACTATTAACACCAGACGAATTCCCAGTCAGTGAAGTTGTGAAAGGAAGGAAATAAAACTAAGATGAGGTACAATTTCCTGTTTCTATTAGTCAGATTAAGAAATTCGTAGGTCGGAATGCGAATATATTTGTAGATATGCTTACGTCAGATTTAGACTTAAGCACTGCAATCACCTGAAATAAAAATGTCTATTTTTATTAAGGAAATATGTTGTGGTGTAAAGTAATTTTCCGTTTAGGAGTGAACATCATACAACAGACACCGATAGATGATAATGATGTCTTGCGTATGTTAATTCTTTTTACAAGAACCCTCAGACTAATTTTTTGGTACTGAAAATTTATTTGTCTGGTAACTCTGGGACTCTGTCAAAAACCAATGTATAAGTTTAATTGTGATTTTGGAGACTGCGCGCTCCACAAATGTTCATTGGATTACCAACGTACAGTCTCAGTAGTCGCCTGGCGCTTCATCTCCAATTGGATGGTATCAAAAGTAATTTACAAAGCTAACACCAGTCTACCTTAGATAGAATAACCATTGTTCACTACACGGATATAGTTACTCACTGTAATGATACTAAACATTCATTCCAATATGGTAACTGCTATTCCTTTATTCAATAGCTCTTTGAGACATTAGAACACAAACCATATCAATAGTGGGATTGTGTCTACCCCTCGAATATTGCCCACTTCCCGACACCTCACCTCTGAGAAGATTGGCTCGGGCTAGGTCGGCGGTCCACGCACCAATGTAAATCTTTCCTTATCCCCTATAGACGTGATTATTAAGTATGTGGAAACGCGTCGACTTATCCATTCTTTGACAATTCAATAGTTTTGTGTCTGCGCGACTACATTTGTTATTCTGTAGTTTATCATTTTGAGAATGACCCTTTGAAATCAAAACGTCAAATTTGTGTTCATCAAAATAGATAATTTCGGACAGATCGTCTTTACTCATCCTTTTAAAATCAGAAATCTAGTGAGGAAAATTGGTAAAAAACTAAAAAGAAAATAAAAATTTGTGATAACGCTGTGGTGTTCATTTTACTTTATATTACAGAAAACCTGCGCCCTAAGAATACTAATATAGTTATATATGTATATGTATATATATATATATGTATATATATATATATATATATATATATATATATATATAATATATATATATATATATATATATATATATATACATATTGGTTAAAATCAACCACGCTAATAGATTTAACTATTCTAAGTTGTGTTTTCTTGAGTTTAAGGAAGGGCTTCCTATCAAATTCATTCCACTTATAAATGAAATCATCCATGATGAACGGAAAGGGAAAAGCGCTGGAGAATGCCGATAAATACTATTAAAAATGTAACAGCATCTAAAAAACTGTTGACAACGACACCAAAAACTCGGAGTTTTTCACCTCACTAAGAGGCTTTTTCAGGGTAAGAGGACTTCATTTGCTGTAGAGGCGATGTACTATTCTTGGAGGGCTAGTGGTAAGTGGAGAAGATGGCTAAGCCTAGGCCTAATATACGGGGTCTACGGCTCACCCGACTCGGTCCGGGTGGAATGCTGGGCTCTGATTGGCCCGGGGGATACTTCCTCTGATCCCGGGCAGCGTGAAGAAATTCCAGCTGCTCTACGCTTCAGCTGACCCAGCCCGGGTAGAATGATGGATTCTGGTTGGCTGCAGGGTTCCTCCCGTGATCTTGAGCGATGGGAGTAGGCTCTGGTTCGCCTTCTGATGTCTGGCGATACTGGCTGGAGTTCATGGCGGCTTGGCGGAAGGTCTTGCACACGTTGAAGGGAGAGCTGCTCCTGGGGGCAAGCTGAAGGAAAAATAAAGTCAGAAGAAAGTTGTACATTAATGTTAGGGTGACTGGAAATTATAGCTACGGCTTCTGCGATTTGCATACGTCTATGGTTGGATTCTCTGTGGAGAATGGTAGTAGAGTCAATTAAATTCTGAAGGGGCGGCTTTTTGTCATGATAATCAATGTAATATTGGAAGATGGATCCTTGGTTACGGTGGTATTGGAGGCGTCTTCTTAAAGTGGTGGAGGTTCTACTAATGTAAGTGTTGGAGCCATCACAGCGGCTCTCCTGACAGGTAAACTCATAAATAACATTAATAGAGGCCTCGATTGGGGTCTTAGGGGCAGTGTTATTCCTCATAACCAAGGATCTAGTGAGGTTTGGATTTTGCAGTAAATTCTTAAAGCGATGGTAGTGTTTATATCAGTGGGAGTGACTCCTCTTTGTATATTTTTAATGGCATCACATTCTTCTTTATTATTAGTTATATTATGTGAATTTATTATTTACTATTTACCTAATTGTTTATTATTTCACTATACCTATGCATTCATTTTATCTATTGTTATTTACTTTATTTTAATCTTTGTTTATTCCTTCATTTATTTATTTATTTATCTATCTATCATTACTTTTTTCTCATCCAACCTCCATTTAGACCAAAAGAACTCCTGTTGGCATGCTCCGCCTTTTTAATCCTTTGTATGCATATATATATATATATATATATATATATATATATATATACATATATATAAATGTGTGTGTATGTATATATATATACATATATATAAATGTGTGTGTATATATATATATATATATATATATATATATATGTGTGTGTGTGTGTGTGTGTGTGTGTGTGTGTGTGTGTGTGTGTGTGTGTGTGCGTGCGTGTGTGTGTGCGTGTGTGTGTGTGTGTGTGTATTCGTGTGTGTGTATGTGTGCATATATATATATATATATAAATATACATACATATATATATACATATATACACACACACACACACACACACACACGCATATATATATATATATATATATATATATATATATATATATCAGGAAATCTCCATAACCGTCGCGCCGAGGATTCGAACCCGCTGCTTCTGGACCCAAGAGAGGATCCATAACATCTGCCTTAGACCACTCGACCAACTGACGATTAAAACCGTATGAACTCAGATCCTATCTGGTTCCCGAGATTGGGGAGGGCGCTAACTACTCCTCCATATAACCCCCGTTTCGCACTCGTGGGAGGGGTAAGGACCGGAACGAATCCCTTTCGCGCTTTTCGCCATCGTAACTATATGAGAAATTCGCTAGTAAACAGCGACATCAATCAGACAATCTCCATGACAGTCGCGCAGAGGATTCGAATCCGCTGCTTCTGGACTCAAGAGAGGCTCCATAAGACCACTCGACCAACTGACGATTAAAATCGTATATATATATATATATATATATATATATATATATATATATATATATATATACATATATATATATATATGTATATATATATATATATATATATATATATACACATATTATTTACATACTTGTTCTTGTACTAATACACCTATGCCTACGCGTGTTCCCAATACCTTTGCCATTATAAATCCTTGTCTCATTCCAGATCGTTGACATAAAAGTATATATTTACTAATATAACAGACAACAGCTACTGTGGGAGTATGGCTTTCCAGTCAGCTAAAGTCGGAAGAATTATTTTTGTTATTACTGGATCGACTTGACAACATTAAAGTTCTATTTTTGACTAAAATCGGGCGATTGGATAAGTTTAAAGTAATCTATGATCTGTAATTGCTTCTCATACCTTTATCAAAAAGACTTACAAATTTATGTTTTTTATCTTCTAATGCCCTGGTTTTCCTGCAGAAACTTTTATTGTTAATTTCTGTACGACTGTATATCAATTACCTACTGATTAATTTATTTCATATTACCATCTTGGTTGATTACTTGAAAGATATATGGAAAAAACTTTCAATAATTTCTTTGTATCATAATAGCAAGAAGTCCCAAATTATCTAAATAAACTGTATAAATTTCTTTTTCTGATACTGACACATTAAACAAAGGAACGGGGATATATTTGAAAATATAAAGATAAAAATGGAGCAACAAATGCAGCAACAAAATCAAACTTGAGAACACACACTTGTGGCGAGTAAAGTTTACAACTTGTCAGAATCAACAAGAGAGCTCCAGGGTTTAAAAGAAAATAAACAAGTGTGCACGATGGTATTGAAGAAATAATTTTTTTTTTCCGAGAAGGATACAATTAATAAGCCTGGAAAACAGAAACAAGAATTTACCTCATAATAGTATGTTGAGAAAATTCATTCTAAAAGACACAATATTATTTAAAAAGATAATAGTAGAATATATAAACGAATGAAAATATCACAAACTAAGATAATATAAAATGAAATGAAACTATATTATATATTATATGATATCATATGATAATGTATAATCATAATCATAGAGTAAAATAAAACAATTTAATAACGTCCACTACATACTTGCTAGTGTTCTAGAACCCAACGTTCACTTGTATTATTCTATGAAAAATCTAACTTGAAAGTCATATCCTCGAGGTACTGATACCTTCCAGCTTATTTCTCAGGCACTTGAGTTCCTTTTAGCTGCCTTCAACTTTCCTCATTCCTCTTTGGCATCCTTCGTAATCCATCTTCCCCTGGCAGCTTCATTTCATCATGGATCGGTCACACGAAATGTCCACCGGGTCCCAACTATCCGGCTCCGCCATCGGCTACCGGCCCTGCAGCCAACCGGATTGAATTAGACCATTT
>NC_134786.1:13354879-13359879 GCF_046742065.1 Oratosquilla oratoria | reverse complement strand
CACAAACTACACCCGCCATTCGTCAGCTGGCGCGGCCTCGTCATTCAGTCAACATTAGGCAAAATACCCTTGCCTAATATGAAAATCTTGCTTAAAGTGAACATTAGGCTAGTGTTTTGCCTATTGTGAACACTGCGCAAATTAAGTTGCCTAATGTACACATTAGGCAATTTTCCTGCCTAATGTGCACTTTAGGCAATTATCCACATTATGCGTAACACATATATATATATATATATATATATATATATATGTATATATATATATAAAGGATTACAAAGGCGGAGCATGCCGACAGGAGATCTTTTGATCCATATCTAGGTCGGATGCAAAAAATAAAAAAAATCATATCAATAACAAAATAATAAATAAAAACTATAATAATGTAAATAACAAATAAAATACATAAATAAATGCATAGGTATAGTTAAAATAATAAACAAACAGGTAAATAGTAAATAATAAATTGACATATAACTAATAATAAATGAAAATCAGACTGACAAATGATAACAAAACAAAAACAAATAATACAAGATAAGTTATAATCATTACAGCATCTTACTTAGGTATTCATCTAAATGATTCTTAAAGCTTCGAACTGAACTACATTGCACTACCTGTGCAGGAAGTTTATTCCATTCATTAACTACACGATTGGCAAAGTTTTTTCTACCTACTTTCAAATTAAATCTATTTCCGGACAGTTTGAGACCATTGTTTCTTGTCTGGTTCTCATTCAATGTGAGAATTTTGTCACTTTTGATGTTGTCAATTCCCTTTAAAATCTTAAAGACCTGTATCAAGTCACCTCTGAGTCTACGCTTCTTTAGGGAAAACAGATTCATGTGCTTAAGTCGATTTTCGTATGATTCATTTTTGATATATGGAATCAGTTTTGTGGCTCGCCGTTGTACTTTTTCCAGTCTGTCAATGTCTTTAATGAGATTCGGTGACCATATGGAAACAGCATATTCCAAATGTGGACGAACTAACGATTTATATAGCTTGTTAATGAGTGATGGACTTTTGAAATCAAAAGATTGCGCAATCAGTCCCAGAATCTTATTTGCTTTCTTATATATATATATATATATATATATATATATATATATATATTTATATATATATATATATATATATATATATATATGTGTGTGTGTGTGTGTGTGTGTGTGTGTGTGTGTGTGTGTGTGTGTGTGTGTGTGTGTGTGTGTGTGTGTGTGTGTGTGTGTGTTTGTGTGTGTGTGTGTGTGTGTGTGTGTGTGTGTGTGTGTGTGTGTGTGTGTGTGTGTGTGTGTGTGTGTGTGTGTGTGTGTGTGTGTGTGTGTGTATGTTTGTATATATATATATATATGTATGTGTGCAGAGGAGAGACGGCTAGCATTCGAATGGGGAGGAGCATACAGTCTGATCATTTGGTTGATTTATATTGAAATCGAATAAATTGTTTATTCTGTTTCGTCTGTATTCACGTATCTACAATATCTTCCTTTCTCATAATATTTTTCACTACTAAATCTTATACTTAAATTTTTGTAGTATACAATCAAGGAATTGGCTCCGGGCATCATCAGACATCTGCACGACACTGTGTGTGTGTGTGTGTGTGTGTGTGTGTGTGTGTGTGTGTGTGTGTGTGTGTGTGTGTGTGTGTGTGTGTGTGTGTGTGTGTGTGTGTGTGTGTGTGTGTGTGTGTATGTGTGTGTGTGTGTGTGTATGTGTGTGTGTGTGTGTGTGTGTGTATGTGTGTGTGCGTGTGTGTGTGTGTGTGTGTGTGTGTGTGTGTGTGTGTGTGTGTGTGTGTGTGTGTGTGTGTGTGTGTGTGTGTGTGTGTGTGTGTGTTTATTTACCTAGTTGTATTTTACGGGAAGGTGAGCTACGCTCGTGGGGTAACGTCTTTGTATCTCGCAGTGTCTAGCTTGCTCTTAAATTCGTGTACATTTTTTGCGCACATTATTGTTTCGTCCGGATTGTTCCAGACATCCACCACTCTATTTTAGAAACTTTTTTTCTCTCTCTCTCTTCTACAACTATTATTTTTTAATTTCTTTTCATGACCCCTTGTATTTCTCTCATTCCAGTTTAGCAAGTCCTCTCTATCAAGAACTTCCATGCCTTTCATGATTCTGTAGATGGTTAGTAGGTCACCTCTTTCTCTTCTTTGTTCCAGAGTAGGTAATTTCTGTTTTGACAATCTCTCCTCATATGACGATTTTGAAAGTGTTGGAGTTATCATCGTAGTTGCTCTCTGGATTTTTTTAATTTTCTTTATATTCTTTTTAGTACTGGGTGAGCATAATGTTACAGAATACGTCTAGGCCTTATCAGTGTGATTAGTATATTCTCACCATTTCCTCGTCCAAATAGATAAAAGCCACCTTCACTGAACTTAGCAAGTTGTGTGTGTGTGTGTGTGTGTGTGTGTGTGTGTGTGTGTGTGTGTGTGTGTGTGTGTGTGTGTGTGTGTGTGTGTGTGTGTGTGTGTGTGTGTGTGTGTGTGTGTGTGTGTGCGTGCACGCGCTTGTCTTTTTCATGAAAATTACAAATTTATATTTTGGAAAACAAATTATTGAATCCTTAGGTGACGTCCGTGGAAGCCCATGAGACTATTCGGTCAGACTTTTGGCCAAGTCTCTCGGCCAAGTTTCGGCCAAGTTTCTCTCGGCCAAGTCTCTCTCGGCCAAGTCTCTCTCATTCAAGACTCTCTAGGCCAAGACTCTCAACCAAGCCTCTCTCGATCAAGTCTCTCTTGACCAAGTCTCTCATGGCCAAGTCTCTCTCGGCCAAGTATCTCTCGGGCAAATCTCTCTCGGCCAAGTCTCTCTCGGCCATGTCTCTCTCGGCCAAATCTCTCTCGGCCAAGTATTTCTTGGCCAAGTCTCTCTCGGCCAAATTTCTCGAATCCAGTCTCTCTCGGCCAAGTCTCTCTCGGCCGAGTCTCTCTCGGCCAAGTCTCTATCGGCAAAGTCTCTCCCTATCAAGTCTCTCTTGGCGAAGTCTTTCCACTAAGACTATTTTTTCATTGTTTTAACGAGCATCTGTATAAAGAATAATCATAATATGCCTAAAGAAGACTTGATTTTTTTTTTGTCAATTTGTTGACGTTGTCGATAATCAACAATGTTTTTAGAAATGTTGAAGTTAAATCAATGCCAAAGTAATGGAGTGTTCAGTGTTTTCATGACAACAATAGCCTTATGACTACTGAATTGACAACGACGCGTGCAACACTATCGACTTGATGTCACAACACTGGCGACAAGACGTCAACAGAGGTTCCATTTCAGACAGACGGATGAACAGACAAGCAGACGGACAGACGGAGAGACGGACAGACGGAGAGACAGACAGACGGAGAGACGGACAGACGGAGAGACGGACAGACGGATGAAAGTACAGAGGGACAAAAGGACAGACAGACAAAAGGACAGACGGACAAAAGGACAAAAGGACGGATGGATGGACGAACGGGAAGACTATGGACCGATAGACTGGCGGACGGACGGATAGGTGGAATAACAGATTGACGGAATGGATAGATGGACGGACAGACGGAGAGACGGTTGTGTGGATAGACGACGGACGAATGGAAGGATGGGTGGATGGAGAGACGGACGGAGAGAAGGTAGAACGGAGAGAAAGACGAACGGAAAGAACGAGGGACTCTAACATATTGAGGGAACATATAAGTGAAAATACCAAAAGAACCTATTCCACCTTGTATCTCTATGCAATAGCATCATACGTTTACATGTGCTGCTTAGTATATACACTCATACATCTCGAATTGAAATACAAAAAACAAAAACATTCCCACATTACTTTCGCGTGGAATGAACAAAGGGATCGATTTTTATTCAGAGGTGGACTGGCCTGTTCGTAAAGGCATCAAAACCATTTGTGTATGGCAGAACGTGCTTTGTATATCCATGTTGACAGGAACGTATATGCATTTAAAATGGTCAGAGATATGCACTTTAATGAAACCAGTCACAGGATATAAATTCTGGTTCTAGAAAATGAAAATCTGATAACACATTCAAGAGACTTCGAGCAAAATGAAAGATACATATTACACATTAATAAAACTGTCTGACGTCAGATGAAAGAGATGAGATATCAATACTCATAATGATTTTTCTTTTTTTTTAGTATGGTTCACGTATTCTAGTTTCAGGGAAACGTTTCTTGGTAATTACGGAAGATACCATACGACCAACAGGAGCGAGTCTGACGAAATTGTAAGGATGAATGGATTCCCCCAATCGGGCAGTCTGAATCCGGAAACTTTCGGATTCAAGCCGAATACGTTGACCACTGTACCGCAACATCCCCCTACGTGAGACGGATTGATAAACAAGTGACGTTGGATTTACATAATTAGAGGAAAGGTCACGAGAGTAAAATCAAGGAATTTAGGAAGAGAAATAAGCCTTTCATTCGTTTGTACTATTAAAATTAACCAAACCAGCAACGTGATGCATTAGAATTGAGCATATTTCTACTTGTGCGTTTGACAAATTTCTATATACAGTACTTCTTTTACAACAAAAATGAGTGTAAATGAAATTATGCTAATACTACAACAATGAAATAGTCATTATATTTGTATGCTTCTGATATATCATGGTTCAGGCTCGACTATCACAAAGTGTGTCTGTTAACGTTATTCTGAAAAGTTAATTTAATTGATGAGGCGTAGAATAGCCGTATTCGTTCTACGTAAAACACGTTTTTCCTTAAATATGATCTATAGAAACTATAACATGGCTATAGAAAATCATCATTCATACCAGTATGATTTCAAGAAACTATAGTATGAGCACAGAAATTGATAATTCATTCTTAAATATGATTTCAAGAAGATATATGACCATAGACTTTGTAATTCATATGTGTTAGCTATAGGCCTATATTACCCATTTGTAGGCCTTTTGATCCTGATGGAACTTGCTTGGCTTTATCCTGATTAATACCAGACAATTTTATTCACTTTG
>NC_134786.1:13349879-13352379 GCF_046742065.1 Oratosquilla oratoria | reverse complement strand
TAACTTGGACGGGGCTATTGAATTAGAAAATTAATTGCTTTCACGGCTTTATTGCCTATACTAGGGTCATTCAGGAGACACCGTACTAAAACCCTTTTGATGTATTGGCCACTCTCCCATCATGAATAAAGTCGTCCAATGCTACCCATAGAAATGTGTTTACTGAGACCTCGGTTGATGTTTTCTTTACAAGTAATTTATGTATGCATGTGAATATTACACACACATACCGTATATATGTATGTATATATATGTATTTATATCTGTGCGTACGAATATACGTATGTATGTATGTATGTATGTATGTATGTATGTATGTATGTATGTATGTATGTATGTATGTATGTATGTATGTATGTATGTATGTATGTATGTATGTATGTATGTATATATGTATGCATGTATGCATGTATGCATGTATGCATGTATGCATATATGTGTGTATGTATGTATGTATGTATGTATGTATGTATGTATGTATGTATGCAAGTATGTATGTATATATGCATGTATGTATCTTTGTATCTATGTACAGGTATGTATATATGTATGTATATGCACATATGTATGTATGTATGTACGTATGTACTATGTATGTACCTGTATGTATGTATGTATGTGTATGTATGTATGTATGTATGTATGTATGTATGTATGTATGTATGTATGTATGATTGTATGTTGTATGTGTGTATACATATATATATATATATATATATATAATTATATATATATATATATATATATATATATGTATGTATGTATGCATGTGTTTGTGTATGTATGTAGGCAGGTAGGTACATAAAGTACATATGTGTTTGTTTATGTATGTAGGTAGGTATATAAAGTACATATGTATATGTGTATTGTGTGTATATGGATGGATGTATATGTGTGCGTGCGTATGCATATCTTATAAACACACATACGTATGCGTGCTCAGTTATATGTGTATACTCGTACGTACGAGTGTTAAAGGTTTTTGAATGTATATGTATATGGTTATGTGTATGTTGGTGTACATGTTGATATCCTTCTTTTGTTTGTATATCTTTGCGTGTACCTGTGTATGTTCGCATGAGCGAATATACGTGTTTGTATCTATAAAACATCTCTTTTCAATATATACACGTATTAGAATGGATATGTATATATGAATGCATGTATGTATTTAAGTATACATGTATGTATGCTTGTATAAATTAATACGTCTATGCACGTATGCATGCATATGCATATGTATTATATTAAGATGTATGTACATATTTATATGTGTTGTGTCTTGCGACATTGCTTCTGACCCAGGGCAGTGGACAAGATGCAGGGATGACCCGTCATTCAGGAGGTGCTAAGATAAGAGGAAGGGAGGGGAGTGCAGGGGTTGGAGTGTGATAGGGATGGAATGGGTGGGAGTGGTTTTTATGCCTTTGTTTTTTGGCTATATCCCATGTAAGGGGGAAAAAGGCCTTTGGTATATGTTTGTATGCATATATATATATATATATATATATATATATATATATATATATATATATGTATATGTATATGTATATGTATGACGTAATCGGAGTAGGAAACACAGGAGTCTTAGTCTTGAGTTTATTCCTGACTAGCTTCGCAGGTGTGCTTTATCAAAGGAATTAACTCAATACTAAGACTCGTGTGTATCCTACTCCACTTACGTCATCTTGTCAGAATGTCTCAACATATATATATATATACATATATATATACATATATATATATATATATATATACATATATATATATATGTATGTATGTATGTATGTATGTATGTATGTATGTATATGAGGAAACTCTCCTACAACATCAGAACCAGTGTTCTTACTTTCTTCTTTAGTACTACTACTCAACTTTTGCGCTTGAATTGTTGACAGTTCTGATGAATTTCTTGGCCGCTTTAAAGGGTGGATCGTTGACACAGGAACAACTATCCCAGTTGTATATCCCTTCTAAATCAATTTTTTTTCTGTAAATTTTTTTTTCTTCACCGTAAATCCAGTTTCCACTCGGTTTTGTAATATCAAAAAGATGAGTGAGATTTCTTTCAAATTGTTCATTATGCCGCTTTCTATATTTTTAAACACTTTCACTATCTCATCAACATTTGCTGAAACTTGTTGCTTTGAAAGAAAAGGGAAGGTAAGTTTCTCCCAAAGGTTCACCAATTCTTTAGATATTATTCTTATTCAAATTGTTCGTTCTTTGGGTTCATCGTACAACCCCAGAAATCTACCAACTATGTCCGTGTTCAAAGTTACCATTATCCACCTATTTTATACATGTATTTGAAAATACTACATGGTAATAAAACATATTTCATAATACTTACAGAACTGTAAAGTTGTGAAGTCACTGTTTCTTTGTGTACACAGCACACACTCAAAACTACAGCGAGCAAATTTGACTTCATACAGCTGCTACCGATACTGATGCTGACATACATACATACATATACCAAGGCTTTTCCCCCCTTACA
>NC_134786.1:13329879-13337379 GCF_046742065.1 Oratosquilla oratoria | reverse complement strand
ATATATGTATATATATATATATATACATATATATGTATTATTTGGATGATGGAGAACGTAAACACAGGGGAAGGCTCGGAACCCTAAACACTCTAACGTTTCGTTCGCGTAGAACTTCTTCAGTGAAGTTCTACGCGAACGAAACGTTAGAGTGTTTAGGGTTCCGAGCCTTCCCCTGTGTTTACGTTCTCCATCATCCAAATAATTTGTCTAAAATACTTATCCATATATATGCATGTATGTGTGTGTATAAGTATATATACTATATTACATATATATGTATTTATATATGTATATATATATACACACACACACACACATATATATATATATATATATATATATACATACCCAAAAATATATATTCATATAGATATACATATATACATATATATATATATTTATATATATATATATATATATATATATATATGTATATGTATATATAAGAGAGAGAAATTCGCTAATAACAGCGACATCAATCCGATAATTTTTATTATTACTAAGTGTCTGTTGGTGTAGTGGGCTAAGGCTCTGTGAAAATGATCTTACGTGGCCGATAGCAGTGGGTTCGAATCCTGCATGCGACTGTCATAAAATTTATCGGATATATATATATATATATATATATATATATATATATATATATATATATATATATAAATGTATTTATACATATGTTGTTGAGACATTTTGACTGGTTTTAGGAAGGTGGAAAAGTAAGACACGGATCTAGCACCGAGTTTATTCCCGACCAGTTTCGGTTATAGCTTCTTCAGTCAGGAATAAAATAGTAATTGGGAGAGTTGACAATAAATTTGGGTGAGATTTTGTCCGTGGGCGGACCCAGTGGGAGTCTTTTCCTTGTTCTTCTGGTGTTGCTTCTAGTGTGGGCATAATGTCCGGAGGCTGACTTGGTGATATTCAGTCCTTTCTATCATCACGCAAAAAAGAAAAAAGAAAAAAAAAAGCATATTTCATAAGTCATAACCCCCACCCTAAGAAATGCACCCCAATCCTTCTGCATTATAGATCTTTCATGTGTACAGCATACCGTACTGATGAAAGAGTCTTGAGGGAAATAGTTGGAGATTCTAGAAGCCCTTTATATTAAGGAGAAAGCCCCAATCATAAATATACAAAATGGAATTACTTCACTTGCTCTGGCTACTCTACATAGCCACTCAGTCACCACCACATACAAATCCAAAAGAAGAACGGACAGAATATCACCAAGTCAGCCTCCAGATATTAGGCCCACACTACAAACAACACCAGAAGAATAAGGGACAGATTCCCACTGAGTCCACCCACAAACAAAATCTCCCCCAAATTTATTGTAACCTCTCCCAATTACTACTTTAGTTTGTATTTAACTTGTAACAGCTTTGTACCCAAATATATCTTGTACTTGAAAATGCTCTAAGATGAGCGAAACGTTGTATGGTAGCATTTTAATCCGCTTCCCCTATGGGTCGAGATCTTTGATTAGAAAACTTGAGTCTATCAACAAGAAGTTGATTCTAGCCCAAGCTGCGTTCAAATTTAATTCAACATGTATAAAAGAAGAATTAATATAAGGTGTAAGATTGGTTGATGGTCTGTGTAGACTGTGTATGTCGTAACCTATGAGATCTGCAAGGACTGTGTGCACAAATTGTGTGAATACTGAAGGAGCTAAAACGAAACCCATGGCTAGTCGTTTAAAATGATAATGACCTGTGGTCGTGCTAAAACCTGTAAGGGGCTTAGACTCTGGAGCAAGGGGAATCTGGAAATATCCCGACATAATGTCCAAGGTCGTGAACAATACGCTGTTTTCACAGACAAAGTGCAAGAGTTCGTATAATACAGGGATGGGATGTCTATCTGTTATTGTAAGCTTATCTAACTCTCTAAAATCTACTACTGAACGGAAAACCCTTGTGTTTAGGAACAACAAAGAGAAGAAAAATTTCATTCACTGATTGATGGTTCAGTGATGTCTTGCACAATCATGTCTAGGATAAGGTTGTCTACAAGCATGCGTATATTGTGTGGCATTCTGTATGCGAAAATGTAATGTGATTTGGAGTTCTAACAAAGGGGTATATGATACTGAAGGAGATTAGTAACCCCAAGAGGCTCACCTGTAGTGGCAATAATATGTCTGAAATTGTTGCAAAGTGCAAGCAAGTCAGTTTGTGCATCAAGGAAGTTTATGAGATTGAAATGTGATGCACCAATGTGCTCCTGTGCTGTTGGTACGTCGGAAATTGTGGTACAAACTTGAGAAGTAGGGAATTGCTCATCCATGACTTTGATGTAAATTTTTGTACCAACTGTGAGATGGATGTGTGCATTAATGTCATTGGCAATGGAAATGCAAGTATGGTATTTCTTTGACGTAGAGCTAATGACTGAAAGGATTGAAATGCGATTGGCATGGCAAGTTTTTGGCATACAGAGTACATCGGTGTCTTGTGCTTGAACATCGTCTTTGGGCTGATAAAGACTGCGTGAATGTGTTTGAATGTAGATAACACTTCTGAGACTGGGGTGGAGTTGGTGTTGAATTTTTCTAAGAGAGGCAAGAAAGTGTCCTTAGGCAGTGAAAAAACAGCGGTATTTAATGGGCGTTTTGTCCTGAGTTGTGCTGATTTGGACATACCAGAGGAGTTAGTGCATCTGTTACATTTGGAACGCATGTCCACAGCTGTCAGTAAAGTAGAAGAATTAGATTCCTGGGAAGGAGTTGGGGTAGTTGAACACTGGGAGCTGTTGTATGAAAGTGGTGGTGCAATTTGTGCTAGCTGCTGGTGCATCCTCGTGTGATGAAGTGGAGTGAATTTGAATGGAGGGAGTAGAATCAACTGACGCGAAGTTATGTTCTACCAGTGCCTGCTCTATCACGTGAATGTGATTTAATTTGTGAGAAGTTGATGATGGCAATGTAGGGAGGAAATGATTTGCATAAATGATAACATGTTATGCTGTTTCATCAAAGTTAATTCTCTGAGGATATTAGCAGGAAAGTGAACGTCAGCTACGTAGGTGGTAACCGGAATGGATGCGCACTCATCTTTGAAGCTAATGTCTCTGGAAAAATGACCAATTATCGGGAATGGTACACTATCTACATTGCAAAGGTTGACGTCGGGGTGTTTCTAGATGAAGACACGTGTAGTTGGAGTGCGGAATTTTTGGAAACTGTGTGTTGACATTTGTTAACTGGGGAACCTGTGTGGAGAAGGATTGTCACTTTGGTGTTGCTCGACCTAGCATTGAATGTTAAGGAATGGAAAGACATGTCTAGGATATCCAGGATATGTACAGGTAGATTTGATGGGTGAATTTCCGGATATGGAGTAACTGTCTTTGATGTGCACTGAGTTTTGGTATTCTGTATTCATAAAAAAAAAAGATGATTCACGTGAATATCTTGCAGGAGACGTATTACGTGAATGTCTTGGAGGAGAGTGGTCTGGGTATTTTGATCTGTGTTGCCTCCGTGCTAACAGTATACAGCAACTATCACTCATGTGGAAACGTGTACCGTAATAATCGCAGTGTCGGTTTGGTTGTGAAGAGTTTCTGTGTGTTAACATGTGTTTGCGAGGTGTCTTTGTTTGTGGGTGTTAGCTTTCTCCGTGTTAGAGAATTTCTCCGAGAATTTCCCCAGTGTGATACCTGGTGTAAATGGAATAGTATTAGCTTTTTAGAATGTGTATGGGTGTAATTTTTTAGTCTTTCTCAGAGTTCACATTAGAGACAAAAAAAAAAAAAAAAAAAAAAAAAAAAAAAAAAAAAAAAAAAAAAAAAAAAAAGGAATCACATTGGTCCACTATCATCTGCTGACGGTCAACTTGAATATTCGAATGAGGAAATGTGTGATATTTTAAACAACTATTTTAGTTCAGTATTCGTAAACAAATTACCTAAAAGTGAACTTCAAACTGAAACCAGTGAAAAATTTAGGGTGAACTTACTCACTACGGTATATGTAACAAAAGAAAAAATTAAAAGTTGTATAGAGAAACCCAAATTTAATAAAAAACCAGGGCCTGACGGTTGGCATCCAGGAATCTTAAAGCAAATGAAAAATGAGTGTTGTTCCTTCAGAATTTATTGAAAAAAAAAAAAATCCATCATATCTGGAGATGTCCCAAGAGAATGGAAGCTAGCTAACGTTACTCCCATATTCAAAAAAAGGTGACAAAAAGAAACCAAATAACTACAGGCCTATAAGCTTGACTTCAATTGAAGGAAAAATTATGGAAACTATCATTAGAGATGCTATCGAACATCATTTAGAAAGTAACTGTTTGATAAATGATAGCCAGCATGGATTCAGACAAACGTTCTTGCGTGACTAACTTACTCGAATTCTAAAACACACTCATCTCGACATATTTAGACTTTGCAAAAGCTTTTGATACCGTCCCCCGCGAAAGGCTACTTACTAAATTAGCTTCACACGAAGTAAGTGGTAGTCTATTAAATTGGACTAGAAATCGGTTGAAAGATAAAAAATAGAGAGTTATTTTAGACGGTAAAACTTCAAATGGAAAAATATTACGAGTGGAGTTCCCCAGGGTTCCGTTCTTGGGCCACTTCTATACATAGTATATATATAAATGATATAGACCAAATTTGCTGATGATACAAAACTCTGCAGAATAGCAAATGATCACTTCAATCAATTAGATATTCAAGGAGATTTAAATTAGTTATAGCAATGGTTTGAAAAAATGGCTAATAAAATTTAACACAAGTAAATGCAAGGTTATGCACATAGGTAAAAATAACAGTAAGTACGATTACAAGTTATTTGGAAATTCCTTAATAAAAGTGGACAGTGAAAAGGATCTCGGCGTAATTATCAGTAACGATCTGAAATCATCTAAACAGTGCATTTCAGCCTCTCAGAAAGCAAATGAGATTCTAGGACTGATTGCGCGATCTTTTGACTTTAAAAGTCCATCTCTCATTAACAAGATATATATATCGTCAGTCTGTTCACATTTATAATATGCTGCTTCCGTATGAACACAGAATCTCATTGACAGATTGGAAAAAGTACAATGGTGAGCCACAAAACTGATTCCAAATATCAAAAATAAATCATACGAAAATCGACTAAAACATATGAATCTGTTTTCCCTAAAAAAAAAAAAAAGCGTAGAATCAGAGGTGACTTGATACAGGACTTTAAGATTCTAAAGGTAATTAAAAACACAAAAAGTGACAAAATATTCACACTGAATGAGAAATCGACAAGAAATAATGGTCTCAAACTGTCAGGAAATAAATTTAATTTAGAAGTGGATAGAAACAACTTCGCCAACCGTGTAGTTAATGAATGGAATAAACTTCCTGCAGAGGCAGTGCAATGTAGTTCAGTTCGAAGCTTTAAGATTCGTTTAGATAAACATCTAAGCAAGATGCTGTAATGACTGCCATTTATTTTATATTATTTGTTTATTTGTTTGTTATTATTTGTCTGTTTGTTTATTATTTGTTTGATTTTCATTTATTATTATTCATCTGTCAATTGATTATGATTTACTATTTACCTGTTTGTTTATTATTTAACTATATCTATTCACTTATTTATTTCTATTATTATTTATATTATAATCTTTTATTTATTTATTTATCATTATTATATATTTTTTTAGCATCCGACCTAGTTATGGACCAAAAGGTCTCCTGTGGTGTACTCCACCTTTGTAATCCTTTGTAACAATTTTGATATCTTTCTCTTAGGTTTGTGGATCCTGACTGTAGGTTCTAGTCTGAGAGTAGAGGGAGGAAAGTAAATCAAGTGGCTCAAAGGAAGTAAAGGACTTTTTAAAGTGCTCTACGAAATCATGATAGGATGTGGTTTCCTGAAATAAATAAAACTGAATAACGTAACGAGCTAATGTGTCATTCTTGCCCATTCTGGATGTTATGATTAATATTTTCCCTTTACCGTCTTTGATGTTTCTTCGTGTTATCTCTGATTCAACCTCAAAGAGGAAATTGTGTACAGGAATACCGTTAAAGAGAGGTAATATGGTTCCATCCTTGACTACGGCTATAGAATTTTGTGTTTGCATGATGTTTTGAGCACAAGGTGAATTTTCAGAAGAGGGGACATGTTTGGTGTATTGGAAATGAGCGTAGAGCGGCTGTACAGGAAGATGTTGGGGTACGTTCATGCACTAACTGATAAAAGAAAAGAAAAGAAAAAAAAAATAGACCGTAATGCCTCCTAGTTGATATTGAGAAAAAATCTACTTACCCAAGACAATATAGGAGTTTTGGTTCTTATGTACGAGGATTGTGGGACGATTCAGTGGGAAGAATTTTGCTCTATAAATGATGATGCAGTGGGACGAATCGATGCTAAGATGCACTGCTAGAAATAAGGGGGAGGAGCTAGTACAATGTATGGGCTGGTGATAATGTTTGCGTTGTGTGGCCAACGAAGAGTACATAGGCCACGCAACGCAAACATTATCACAAAGACTGACATTTCACATGCAAAACGGTGGTATAAAAAATCACACCACAAAAACACATAATACTATCATATCACAAGACCATCTAAAGGAAAACACAATCATAATTTCAAAGACCAACGATGAAAGAAAATTGAAATGTCCGGAGGCAGTTTTGATAAGAAACCATATGCCAAATATCAACATCCAGCAAAGCATGTGCGGACATTTGGAACTTTTTGGGGCACCCCGCGTCATGCCACGAAGATGATGAGCCCGGTAACACTCCTGAGTCACCATCTCTCCCAGTATTCCCTCTTATGTATCTTTGTATTTATAAGCATGTCTGTAGCTTTTAAAATAGAATTACCAGATGATGCCTAAGGTATAGGCGAAACGTCGTAATAATCTAGTTTTCATATTCACAATGGACTCGATCAGAAATATTATTTATCATTTACCTAGTTCTAAGAAGAGAATAATTAGAAGACTCGAAAGTGTTAAGAAAAAGATCACGAAGGCTGAGTATGGTGTGATATTTGATAGAATATATGTATATATATATATATATATATATATATATCATATATATATATACATATATGTATATATATATATATATATATATATATACATATATATATGTATATATATATACTGTATATATATGCATTAGTTTATACTTATGTATTTTTCGTAGTGTTTTATCTTATCGAGCAAGCACCTTCCAATAACAAATATTGAATATCATAAAGATACAAGGAAAAATCTATATTAAATCTTGGACATCCACAAGCTGATTATTCTTTGCTTATATTAGACACTCTAGATTATTAGAGTTATATGAGGTATGAGGACATTATTCTGCTTTTTTTTCTCAATTTTACTTATATAAGAAAAGATGATATGTCTGCTGTGCAGCCACAAAATGTTCGAGTTACGACATTCTCCCATCTTTGGAGAGTTGTTTTAGCTCCGAAAAGAATCGTTTGGACCAACGCGGAAGAGACCAAATGGACTTGGGCTTCGGGAT
>NC_134786.1:13314879-13319879 GCF_046742065.1 Oratosquilla oratoria | reverse complement strand
GTTTTACACCGTCGTTGGTCGAGCGGATTAAGGCGGGGTGTCTTGGAAGTCTAGTTCCAAGTGCAGCGGGTTCAAATCCCGTGCGCCACTGTCAAGGATATTGTCTGATTGATGTTGCTGTTCACTAGCGAATTTCTCATAGAGTTAAGTTGGGGATAGCGTGAAAGGGATTCGTTCCGGTCCTTACCCCTCCCACGTGAGCGGTTGGCCTCTGGGGTGAAACGGGGGTGATGGGGTGCAGTGAGGATTCCCAACCAGTAGGAACCCTTTCCCTTTCCAAAGGAGAACCTGATGATTGTAGTAGGGAGAATTAGGATAACATATTTGCTGACTCAAACTGGGCATACATTTATGTTTTTGTATACCACAATTGGTACTTGATTTCTGTTATTTAGAATATTCTAGTCAGTCTGGTCATAATCATAACCACGGTGGTACCTCGAAGCTTCTGATCCTAGCCTTCCTATCACATTGGGCTAATTGATCTGCTAAAGTAATTGAGGTCTGACATGTTACAATGTAGTCCAGCACTAGGACTAGTGTAGCACCGTCCCCATAGACTTCTTCAAGGCAGACAAAAGTCACTGGACCGCAAGTAATGCCCGTAACCATTTTTGGTTGTGCATTGAAGATCTCAGTCCTCACGTAAACGAGGCTATTTGCGAGTCGAAATCTGATCCCCTCTCGGGCTTTGCTTAGCAGAGTTCTTGTATAATTGTGTCCAGTCCTGTCGATGAAGTATAGCTACTTTCTCCGTTGTTGTGCGTAGAGCCTCCCTAAGTCTAAGGTCTCTCATTCTTCTGATCATCTTCGTGAAAGACCTCTTTACCACTTCTAGTTATTAGATGTCACCCTTCTTGTAGGTGACGACAGCAGGCAGTAATAGTCCAGTATAATCTTTCACAGGGTAAGAATTGTTAGGAGATCCGTGGTGGTAAAGCTTCTCATCCTTTCTTAAGGCCTCTCCAGTGTAGTGGAAGGGCCAACTTTTGTTGTGATTTACATCCGAACATTTGACGTTTGACATTGTGAAGATCTCTTGCCCCTAAGCGTTGCTATTTCTTTCATAATCTATTTCTGTCCGTCACTCGATATATAAAATAATTATTCATTTAAGCTCACGTTGCTTGCTAACGCTCATACATGTTATGCTGTGTCAATCCGTCACCACTCGGCAGTAGTGAAGGATAAACTGAAGCTGGTGTCATCAACAGTTGAGAAGAGGACCCAAGGGACCAGTGACTCCTAGTGCCCCTAAGAAACAGGAACTTGCAAAATTCCACACGACACGCTGGATGAAAGAGGGTACACTTCCTTCCATACCTGCTTTTATTACCATTCTTTATACAGTGGTTCATGAAATTGGGGCATGCTTTTGGTTGCCTAAATTTATATTCTTTACTTAAAGAACCTTTTCTTTTTTTTCCTTTTTTTCCTTTAGGAATTTCCCCTGTGGGGCTACAAGGAGAAGGATACCTAGTCCCAATCCCCGTCCCTTTCTTCTCGCCTCTTACGATCCAAGTGGGAATACTTGGTGGCAGTATTCTTTTTCCCCACGACAGGGAATTCCCCCATCACAGAAAAGGAATACTCAGAGAAATGGTACAGGACAGCAACAAGGGGTTGGAGGACAGCATAACGGAGGGACAGGCTACCCCCCTTGTAAGGGGGAAAAGCCTTGGTATATGTATGTATGTACTTAAAGAACCGTGATCACACATTGCCCAGTAGTAATAGCGATATATGGATATTTCCCTATGACTTTCTTCTTAGTTTTCTGAGGCAGAGGGGGCTCGCTGTCCTGTATGAGTCCCTGCGCCATTAGGCTTATCTACCATTTCAAGGTTGCTACTGTTGGTTGTTTATTATTTACAGTACTGGTAGTATTTGGTCTTCCAGGATTGTACGGTCCTTGTCACTGTCAGGGTTTCCCCGTGGTAGCCTTTCTGCATGTGTCTTCTCCATGACTGCTGCCCTCTCCTCCTGGCTGGATGGTTGAGTTGATGACACAGATTTATATTCTTTATACTCCTTAAATATGTAGACTTCAATTTCTGCAGAGTTCCCAATAGTCTGTTTAGTCATTTTGGTTTATTCAAACAAGTGCCATTTTACAGATTTTTAGTCAACATAGTAAAGGGTTTAGATGTTATTGTCTGTGCTCTATAATGAGTATCTTTCTAATTACCAACGATTAAGATAAATAAAAAAAAACAAAGATATTATAAGTTGTAAAGGTTCTTGGCAGAATATCCCAACATAAATTCTTTTTTGTATTTCTGGCACAGGTATTTTAATTATTTTTTCTCAATTTTGTTACTGCCTCGTACTATAAATTGCACAACGAAACAATTTGTTAATTATAATCGAAGAACAGAATGCTAACTACTCATACAAGATGTCAGATATCACAAGTCTGATCCTTACCAGAATCATGGAGTGGGTTGCCACACAATCTAGCAAGTTCTATGAGCTAGTCTAAGCTCACTCAAGAGGAACGGAAGTGTGGAGGAGGACTTGAAGGAGAGGCATCGATGCAAGGTAGAGATGCATTAGGAGACGTGGCAAGGAAGGGGAAGAGCAACTAAGGAGAATAGGAATCACATAGAGGACAAGGAGGACAAGGAAGAAGAGAGGAACTGTCTTCGAATTATGTCTGGAGGACAATCAATAATAGTCACATAATATTAAGCTTCTAGTAACCTTCGATTTCATAGAATTTTGTATACAAAAGCAAAAAAAAAAAAAAAAACCTACTGATCACAGGAAAGTGAATGCATTGAAGATGTATACGATACAAAACTAACAAACCAATATTTATATGATACATAATCCACACATTTTTTTCTAAGATAATAAAAGACGACCTTCTATAGAAAGTAGTAAAATAGAAAATTGAGAGCCAAGGAAAATAACTGGAGTAGAAAGTTGAATGAAAGAGCAAACGTGGACAGAAAAGAGGAGACTTGGTAGCAGTTTATTGAATGGCTTTGCTTGGAGAAAAAAGAGGGTCGGGAAAACACAGTTATCCTTTAGCTAGGCAAGGAAGACCCTCACATGTAATAGAATCGTCCAGCAACGGTCATAGAAATATAATGCCTGTGCACTATAAAGGTGACCGTGAAATAGATAATAATACAAATAAGCATAATATACATACATACATACATACATACATACATACATACATACATACATACATACATACATACATACATACATACATACATGCATGCATACATACATACATACATACATACATACATACATGCATGCATGCATGCTTACATACATACATACATACATACATACATACATACATACATACATACATACATACATACATACATACATACATACATACATACATACATACATACACACATACATACATACATGTATACATACATACATACATACATACATACATACATACATACATACATACATACATACATACATACATACATACATACATACATATATACATACATGTATACATACATACATACATACATACATACATACATACATACATACATACATACATACATACATACATACATACATACATACATACATACATACATACATACATACATACTACATACATACGTACATACATACATACATACATACATAAATACATACATACATACATACATACATACATACATACATACATACATACATACATACATACATACATACATACATACATACATACATACATACATACATACATACATACATACATACATACATACATACATACATACATACATACATACATACATACATGCATACATGCATGCTTACATATACCAAGAGGTAGCAACAGTCAAAGGCCTAAATCCACTCCTACTCATTTCATTCCCATACATTCCATTCCCATTCACCACCCTTCCCTCCCTTTCTCTTTTATTGGCTTCTCCTGCATGACGGGTCATCCCTGCATCTCGCCCACTGCTCTAGATCAGAAGCAATGATGCAAGACACAGCACATTCACACAAGGTTACTTAATTTAATCGGCGAGCCTCCCTCCCCTTTTCCGTCCCCTCATGCAGAAAAAGAGAAGACAGGGAGAAATCCCTTTGTTCTGTATCAAAACCTCATTTACACATACTCCCTCACCCCATCCCCCACCAACTCCCTTGCATGGATCACAGCATCATCCATACACAACCATTCTCCACTCACCCCTATCTTCTGTCTTCTTCTTTCCTTCCTCGACAGACACTGCCCTTTTTCCAAATGCTTCTTTTACTTCATCCATCCATCTCATCCTTGATCACCCCTCATACTCCTTCTACCTCTGTCTTCCACACCTCTTTTACTAATCTTTCCTCACTCATTCTTTTCATGTGTCCAAACCATCTAAATACTCTTTCATCAACCCTATCTCCCATCTCCCTTTCCCCCGCCACTCTCCTCCTCACCTCCTCGTTTCTCACCCTATCCAGCCTAGTAATTCCTACCATATTTCTCAAGCTTTTAATCTCAAACACATTTAAACTCTTCCTCTCTTATGTTCCATGTTTCTGCCCCATACAGTGCTGTCGGCTCAATCGCTCCCCAATACAATATCCTCTAAGCATCCACTCCCAAAAGTTTATTTCTCATTACACTTTTCAATCCCCCAAGGCTTTTACTTGGTTCTCTCAATCTACATTCTACCTCCACCTCCACTCCTCTTTCCCGTCACACTCTCCCCAAGGTATCTAAAGCTATCCATATCCTCCAGCCTCTCTCCCTTAATACTTACTCCCAGTTTGCTGCAATCCTTTCCCCTAGTACATTTCATCACCTTATTTTTACCCATATTTATCTTCAACTTCCTTCTTTCGCACACTTTCCCAAACTCCGTCAACTAACTTCCTTAATAACTCCTCTAATCTAGCTACAATGATCTTGCTCTATTCATAGAGATATTATACTACTTTATTATACAGCGACTGTCCTTCCGTTATGCTGTCCCCCATCTTTAATACTGTCATGT
>NC_134786.1:13302379-13307379 GCF_046742065.1 Oratosquilla oratoria | reverse complement strand
TATTGCTGGCAGAATGCATTGATTGTAAACTTTACGTTTCAAACATAAGGGCAGAGAGCCTCTCAGAATTTTATTATACTTACCAAACACTTTCCAGCCAATTGTAATACGTCTTTTTATTTCATCATGATCTTTGGTTATTTTCACCATCTGGCCTAAATAACTAGACACTTCAACTTCTTCAAAACTCTCACCATCAATTATATAGTTTCTCTACTTGAAACTTTCATGTTGAACATGACTTTGATTATACTCTTATACATTTTTAAACCTAATTTAAAAGTTTCATTATTCAGATCACTCAGCATATTTTGCAAGTCTTCTGCTCTTTCTGAAATAAGGATAATGTCATCCGCAAATCTTAGATGGTTCACATATTCGCCATTAATCTCCAAACCTTTCTCATCCCAACTCAACCCTCTGAAAATCTCTTCCAAACAAGCTGTAAATAATTTGGGTGAAATATTATCGCCTTGCCGTACTCCTTTCTCGATCTTGATATTTTCTATATCTTTATGTAGTCGAACTACAGCGGTAGTTTTTGCATAAATCTTTTCTAAAACCCTTACGATCAGTTCGTTTGTACCCTACGTGCGTAGCGAGTTTAGTATTACTATTTGTTCTACCGAGTCAGAGGCTTTCTCGTAATCTACAAAAGCTAAACACAGAGGTATATTGTATTCTGTTGTTTTCTCGATTAGTTGGTTCATCACCTGCAAATGGTCTAAAATCGAATATCCACTCCTAAAGCCTGCCTCTTCTCTCGGTTAGTTTCCACCTAAAAATTGACAGTCTATTTGTAAGGATATTGGAGAATACTTTATATGCATTTGATAGCAAGCTAATTGGTCGATAGTTACTAAGGTCCTACTGGTCTTCTTTTTTTATGAAGCAAAACCATTATAGCTTTACACCACGATTCATGAATACTTTCTTGACGTAAGCACTGGGTGTACAACTCAGCTAATTTGATATGAACTAGTTTCCCTGCATTTTTCAACAGATGTATCGATATGCCATGTTCCCCAGGTGCTTTTCCTCGTTTTAGATATTTTAGAGCAAATTCTACTACTTCCTTTGTAATCTGTGGTCCACTACGCCTACACATGAATTTACTGACTCAACTACGGTCTTCGACGAGTAAAGCTCTTGGTAAAATTCTTCTACTCCTTTTACCATTCTGTCTCTGCATTTAATGATTTCTCTATTTTTACCTTTCAAATCTATCATTTTCTGTCTTCCTAAAGCATGTCTGCGCTCGATCCCTTTAATACTTTTACCGTTTCGAATAGATTCCTCTATTTCATCCATGTTTCTCTTCCTTATCTTTGATCTCTGCCTTCTGTTGATAAGCTTGTTTAGTTCTATTCTTTCTATTTCGTCTCTCCTGCTTTTAATCTGTATGGTTCTTCTTCTTTTAATTAGGTCATTTGTGGCTTTGGTGTATTTCTTTTCTCATATGTTTTTTGTACTTCCTACTTTCTCTGCCGATTCCCTAATGATATTCCTTAAATTCAAATTCATATATTCGACGGTGTCCTCGTTACTTCTTAGAGCTTCGAATCTATTTTTATTTTCCAACTGAAATTCCTTAGTATTATCATAAACCTTTGTAAGGCTTATTTTCTTTCTTAAAATTAGTTTATTTATCTCTGTTTTGAAATTGAATTTAGCTGTGCAATCTACCATTCTATGGTCACTACCTATGTTGACTTTATTCATCACCATAACATTGCCAACGCTTTTGCTCTCATCTCCTAACATGAAATCTATTTCGTTCTTTGTAGTTCCATTTAGACTTCTCCAGACTCTCTTCTTTTAGACTTACTTCCAACTCACTGCAATTCTCTGCACCTTGTTCATCTCATCACCTTATTTTTACTCACATTACCCTCAACTTTCTCTTATCGCATACCTTCCTGAACTTCGTCACAATCTCCTTTAATCCTTCATCTGACCTTACCACAAGCGCGGTGTCGTCAGCAAACAACAACTGACTCACCCCCTTTTCTCCATTTTCTTTAACAATCTCCAGTCCCCTGCCTATTGCCTTCGCCTTTACCTCCCACACCACACCATCCATGTTCACACTGAATAGCCATGGCGACATCACACAGCCCTGACGCAGTCCCACCTTTACCTCAAACCCCTCGCTCTCTCCATTTCCCTTTTCTAACAGAGGCTCTACTACTCCCGTAAAAAATGTTGATTAACCTTAACAGCTTTCCCCAAATCCCAAATATTCTAAAACCTTCCACAGGGCCTTCCTGTTTACCTTACCATAAGTATTTTCCAAGTTCATAAAAAAAAAAAAAATTAAAGTAATAGCCATTTTGAGGGAAGGAAATTTTACTCCAGATTCTTTAAGAATATATATACCATATCCGTGGCCAAGAGGACTTATTCAAGTGAATAAAATCAACTGATGATATAAAGAAAAAACAAAATATGCAGAACCATTGTCTGAGCCGTAAGCTTTATACCAGAATGAATAGGTCTTTTGTTCCTAAGCATTATGACGAACGAGGGCATGAGAACCACATGAATTGCGGCCTTTCTGAAAGAGCCATGTCTTTGTGCACCGAATGCCAATGCTAACCACTTTGATTTATGCAATTATCGGATCCCCATGGATTACAATGGTAAAGCACACACAAAGTCAAGGGTTGGGATGAGAGGTGTGGGGGGGGTGCATTCAATCCATGACGAATCCTGAGTGATGAATTACTCGAAATCTTTCAGCATTGAAATATAGCTCATGCAACCTCATCTAGAGGAAAATTACTTATTCGTTAAGATAATCAAAATAGAGTTCGTTTCACTTCCCAGGGAGACGCATGCCGGTGTAATACCTATATATGAAGGAAAAAACTTGATAAATTGATGTCTACATGGAACTCCGACAATAAATCTGCTCAGTACAGGCTCGGAGATCACGTGGGTATTCCAGACCATCATTCACCCAATCAGAGAATCAAAGCCAGTCAAGGGGCTAATAAAAAGATTCGACATACACATAACGTCATAATGGATGCCCATCAAAGGAATTATTTTGAAATCTTGGTCCAGACCGTTGTTTGTATACAACAGGGTCTTCCTTCGTTGAGGTTTCTTTTGATGTAGATCAGATGGACTGTATCACCTATTGCGTGGGGAATGGCATCCAACGGACAGAAAACAAATTACTGTTTGGTTAACCCATTAAACTCCGATGACAAGATTCCTTGTCATTTGGTCAAATAAAACAAAAAATCATAAAACACCAAAATGTTTGATCAAACACCAGAAAAATATGACGTCAGTCCTCGCTTCGCGCGAGGACTGACGTCATATTTTTCTGGTGTTTGATCAAACATTTTGGTGTTTTATGATTTTTTGTTTTATTTGACCAAATGACAAGGAATCTTGTCATCGGAGTTCAATGGGTTAAAGAGAAATGAACGTAATTGTACAGTTGGCTCACTTCTAACTATTACATGGGTTTAACTTATTTTTGAGAAACTGTATTTTTTATATATTTATAATGCAGATATATATGTTAGATATATGACCCAAACTTATGTCACCCACAGAACCCAAGAAGACATCAAGTATTGCATCACTTAGAATTGAAGGTTATTGTACACAAAATGAGGTTATAAGTTCTGTTACAACCACTGCACAATAATCTTTATCTAAACCAATGTTATCCAGAAGGCAATATTAAAAGTACCAAAGAAATTAGTCGTACTGCAAACTTTATCAACCTATTGAAGTACGCCGTGGAGTTTTCATTGTTAACTACTTGTACATCATAACACGTACCAATATTTTTTTTTATTCAATTGTTAATTTCTTTCTCTTTTCATTTGTTTATTCATTTCGTTATTTATCGAACTTCTTGTTTATTTGCGAGTCTATTTGCTCGTTCATTTGCTTAATCATTTGTTTATTTTTTATTTCCTTGACTATTTGTTCACTTATTTGTTTATTTGTTTCTTATTTGCTTGGTCATTTGCTTGCCTATTTGTTTAGTTTTTAATCTATTTGCTTATTTATCTGTTTGTTAATTCGTCTGTTTATTTATTTGTATATTTCTTTGTTTGTTGATCTATTTGTTACATATCTATTCACTTCTCTGTTATTTCATATAACTACATTGATTTTCTATTTATTCATTCTATTTTTACTCATTTAATTATACTTTTTTTTAAATGACTGGATTTGCGAGAAGCTAAATGAATCCCAATCCGAGACACACTAGGGTCAATGTGGGACAACAGCGAAGTCATAAATACTTCAGCCCCCAAAGTCTGACAAATGCGTTAATGGCTAGCCACCTCACAGAACGGGGAACGACTAAGAAGTTGAAGAAGTCTGGGGCCATAGGTCTTCAAAATCGTTCGAGTCAATAAGATGCCAGCTTAAAGTCTACAACTTTGATCAAATGTTTCAATTATTATCATATACTATTCTTTTTTGGGAATGGGACAATTGGCCCCGGGAAACTGGACACAACCCAACTGGTCGCGGGAAATTGGCCGTGGCCTAATAGCCGTCATATGAAACTTTATTATCTAATAGATAAAATTGTGATAAAAAGTTATTAAAGTTTCATTATGAAGTACTTTATTGGAATAAAACTATCAAATGTACATATGTAAAAATCTATGAAGTTATGTTGCTAGTGAAATCATTATATCATTATTGGTAAAAGATAGTATCATTGGTAGGTTAAGTTGGGTTAAGTTAGGCTACGTTAGGTTAGGTTAGGTTAGGTCCTACGTACGCATGGTGGCCAGTTTCCCTTGGCCAGTTGGGCTGCGGCCAGTTTCCCGCGGTCGGTTGGGCCGCGGCCAGTTGTCCCCGGCCAGTTGTATTAGACCCTCCCTTTTTTATAGCCTTATATAATGGATAACAACACCTATGACTACACTTTGGGAAGTCTCAATCACTTTATATGTTTATCTTATCATAGCAATTACTCCTGACTTGCTATCTCAAATACTATTACATACAGA
>NC_134786.1:13289879-13294879 GCF_046742065.1 Oratosquilla oratoria | reverse complement strand
TGCTCTGGCTGCGATGCGGTATGGAAAGCTACTGTATAAAATATCCATAGATATAGTTAGGTTTGTATAAGCTGTAGTAATATAGGATTTAGTGGTTTTCATTATCATTATTATTTGATTTTTTTATTTTATTTATTTATTTATTTATTTATTTGTAGAGTTCTGGTTGTAGATACTAATGTAATATCCTCAACTTAATAGTTCACCAATTCATAATATTGAAAAGAACACTAAGATAAAGAAGGTATTACACACTACACAAAGGAAGTATATTTATTTAAAGTTTAACAACTTCATATATCATGAACATATCAATGGCAGGTTTTGTATTACAGGTATTTATTCAAACATATAATTGGCTTCGCTTTCCGGAACTACATTGATTAACGAATTTTAGGTAGCTATATCAAACGGATTCTATTGTATACATACAATACGAAGATGTGTGTTATGAATCTGTAAAATCAGTTATAATACAAATCTATAATGTTCTCATCTAACACCAAACTAGAAAATATCAGCCACTATAGTTCTCGAAGGTTTAGTAAGCTGTACATCTTTTGTTGGAATATCTATCTACAAATAGTGTTCCTGTAGAACTGTATTACCTTTGATAAGAATCTAGCTGGTCTTGTAATTGAATTAGTGTAAGCGAATTAGTGAGCCCTTTCCGCCTCTAATTGCCGGCTTTGTTACCTTAGAGTGCTCGGCTTTTGTTTTGATTTTTTTTTTCTTATAAGATTATCCTTTCTTTGTTACTTGAGTTCTTTGTGTCAATTCAGTTGACAAACAATCCCACGATTTGCATCACTTTGAAATCAAGAAGTTTTTGAAAATCCTGTATTTTATGGTCGTACCGGAGTAATCTGTCTGTATATTCTTTGGTGGCATGATGTCTACATATTTTCATCTCTGAGTCAGATTATCATGTCATACATTTTATGTTTATCATTAGGAGTTCAACGAAAATATTCTCGGTAATATTTTGGAAAAAAAAATCAGGATGCCACTTTCATTCGCATTTTGCTGCACATGTTCCACATTTAAAAATATCGAAAATCATTCGAGAAATATAGACATCTCCTGCAGCCAAAGATGCGTCTCCAAGCCTGAGACCAGTTATTGACTTCTTTCAGTGTATACTTGGTGTTGTAGATGTCATATACATAATAGTGAAAACGAATGGAAGAATTCCTCGAGATAGAAAGTTCATGATAACTAAGATAAGATGGACAACAACACAATACAAAGAAATAACTAATGGAATGTGTGTGTGTGTGTGTGTGTGTGTGTGTGTGTGTGTGTGTGTGTGTGTGTGTGTGTGTGTGTGTGTGTGTGTGTGTGTGTGTGTGCGTGTGTGTGCGTGTGTGTGCGCGCGTGTGTGTGTGTGTGTGTGTGTGTGTGTGTGTGTGTGTGTGTGTGTGTGTGTGTGTGTGTGTGTGTGTGTGTGTGTGTGTGTGTGTGTGTGTGTGTGTGTGTATGTGTGTGTGTGTGTGTGTGTGTGTGTGTGTATGTGTGTGTGTGTGTGTGTGTGTGTGTGTGTGTATATATATGTGTGTGTGTGTGTGTGTGTGTGTGTGTGTGTGTGTGTGTGTGTGTGTGTGTGTGTGTGTGTGTGTGTGTGTGTGCGTGTGTGTGTGTGTGTGTGTGCGTGTGTGTGTGCGTGTGTGTATGTGTGTGTGTGTGTGTGTGTGTGTGTGTGTGTGTGTGTGTGTGTGTGTGTGTGTGTGTGTGTGTGTGTGTGTGTGTGTGTGTGTGTGTGTGTGTGTGTGTGTGTGTGTGTGTGTGTGTGTGTGTGTGTGTGTGTGTGTGTGTGTGTGTGTGTGTGTGTGTGTGTGTGTGTGTGTGTGTGTGTGTGTGTGTGTGTGTGTGTGTGTGTGTGTGTGTGTGAAAGAGAGAGAGAGAGAGAGAGAGAGAGAGGGGGGGGGAGGGAGAGGAAGGAAGAATGGAGGGAGGGAGGGAGGAAGGGAGAGAAGGAGGGAGGGAGAGAAGGAGGGAGAGAAAGAGGGAAGGAGGGATGGAGGGAAGGAGGGAGAGGGGGAGGAAAGGAAGGAGGGAGGGAAAGAGGGAAGGAGGGATAGAGGAAAGGACGGAGAGAGGGAGGAAAGGAAGGAGGGAGAGAAGGAGAGGAAAATATTTGTGTGTGAGCGTGCGCGTGTGTGTGCGTGCGTCCCTGCTATCTCAAAATCTATATAGCTATATATATCTAAGATTTGTCACTTCGAATAATCATCATCATAATCGTCATGCCATTCATCCAGGTTATCATTTTTTCTTTACTTGTATTATCGTTATCTCTTTTTTAAATCAATTTACCACTTGATATTGTACCTACTCTGTTTTTAAAATGATCTACGCTTGCGCATCTTGAACATGGATATTTCTCTTTATCCATGACTGGATCTATATTACGGTTCATAGGATGCTAATATAATCTTTAGATTGCACGCCTAAATTAGGGAGCCTGACAGAAAAATGCTTTTCAACGCTGTTCACTCTTCTACCATGAAACCCTTGCATCTATTTCCGCCTCTCCTCCTTTCTCCTCATCTCTGTACTCCCTCCCCTTCCGCTCACTCCCTGTGGCTATGTGTAAGATCTGGAACTTCCATCTATGTCTGTTTAATGGCTGGTGTTCCGCCTACGGCAATTGCGCGGAAGAGGAAATGGGAAAAGAAAAGCGGCGGGGAAGGTTATAGAGGACTTCGGATTTTACATAAATGAACAAAATCCAATGTCTTTTAAGATGATGTGAGTGACGCCTGTAAGTTCCTTACGACCTAAAAGACTTTGTTTATATTATATCTATTTGGTAAAGGAAAACCTTTGCTACTATTTCCGGATAATGTAAGTCATTGGATCCCTTACCGTGATTCTGGGTATCCTACGTAGTTTAGGATATACTGCTGTGTCCTACCAACCCGTTTCTTTTTCCTTCCTCTTTCTCCTCCCCATTCTGACGCTCATAAATTTTAAGTAAATTTCACGTCCTCTGGAGTATGCGTCAAAGATTTTTTTTTATGATGCGCCTATTTTATCGGTCACTCTTCTCTCCTCTAGTATATTATTTTTACTAGAACTCACTTTTATCATAATTATTTTATAAAAGATTCCTTTTCTTACCAATCTTGAGGTAATCGTGTTTCTTTAATCTACTTATTTTATAATGTCATTTCAAATTAGCCCATTCCATCATTAACATTGTTTTATGTGCTCTACTTGTTATTTACTTTATATAAACATTTAAGTCCTTTTCAGAAGATTTCCAATAACATTCCTTTTTTCAGTCTTTTTTTTTTTTTTACTTTTTTTTTTCCCTGGAGAGTCATTAATTTTCTTTTCCACTTTTATTAAATACTTATTCATTTTTCATCATATCTTTTTTGTTTTTTCCAATAAATAGTCCCATGTGTACATCTTCATCATACGGGTTATATCTTTAAGAAATATTATCAACATAGGTTATCTAGAGGTATTCAGAAGGATGAAAATGACATATGGAAGCTGAAGCCACGTTTTATTGTCACTAAACATCAAACTCAAGATGCGGGAGAGAGGGCCGCACTCTTGTCTACTCTCCGACGTGATCAATCACGGAATGATAAGGTTTTTGTCTTACCTGGAACAGTTTTTGTCTTACTTTCGTCCGCTTTGATCGTGGTCGCTTCAGCTTTGCATACATTTCTACTCACTCCATTTGTTCGATATTTTCTATGTTCCTATAAATATATTTCAAAGATTGGCAAAAATAAAAACAATCTAAGTCTAAATAAAAATATTCTTCTAAAAAACGCTGTGGAAGTCGGGGACAGGTGGTATTACGGTGACACTTTGTCCTAAAAATATTCTTGAAAAAGCGCTTGGGTATGTCGGGGTCAGGTGGTATTCTTCTTCTTCTTCTTCTTCTTCTTCTTCTTCTTCTTCTTCTTCTTCTTCTTCTTCTTCTTCTTCTTCTTCTTCTTCTTCTTTTTCTTCTTCTTCTTCTTCTTCTTCTTCTTCTTCTTCTTCTTCTTCTTCTTCTTCTTCTTCTTCTTCTTCTTCCTCTTCTTCTTCTTCTTCTTCTTCTTCTTCTTCTTCTTCTTCTTCTTCTTCCTCGCGTTCTTCTTCGCGTTTTTCTTCGCGTTCTTCTTCGCGTTCTTCTTCGCGTTCTTCTTCGCGTTCTTCTTCTCGTTCTTCTTCTTCGCGTTCTTCTTCGCGTTCTTCTTCCTCGCGTTCTTCTTCGCGTTCTTCTTCGCGTTCTTCTTCGCGTTCTTCTTCCTTTCGTTCTTCTTCGCGTTCTTCTTCGCGTTCTTCTTCGCGTTCTTCTTAGTGCTGGGGATCCCGCGTTGGAGTTCCACTCCGAGGCCGAGGCCTAAGGGGAAAACGAGGGATTAGAGCGCGGAAAGCTGCGGCCGTAGGCCGCTGTTTGCGCAGCCAAGACCCCGGCGAAGCCGAGAAGGGCGAAGCCCGTGGCTTGTATAAAATATATAAACAAATAGATAATGTATAAATAGGTGAATAAACAAATGGATATAAAAAAAAGAACGAAGTATACACCAGTTTCTGTACCACAAGATTGTCTATAAGATAGAAGGGCTGATGAATTATAGTCCACAGCAAACTTTCACAATCGACAGCAGACAGAGACGATCATATATGAATATTACCTGGAAAACAATTAAACTACCGTTTAAGATACACACGAATAAGTACTTAATTAAATAAATAAGCAAATGATTGAAGAAAAATTAGTATGAATAAACAAACAAATAAAAGTAGATAGGCAAATAAATAGATAGATAAATTGATAAATCAATGTGTAAAAATATAAAATGCTCTTTAGTTAATAAGAAAAGAAGTGAAAAAGTACCTTCACGGAAAATATGAGTAAATTAATTAATTATTATCATATTGAAAAGGCATTCTCCTGGATAAATCTACTATATTCCGAGAATGTTCAGAGTGGTGACCTTAGAAATTAATATTTCCTTCCAAGTGATTTTTTTCCAGTGTGTTAATTA
>NC_134786.1:13267379-13284879 GCF_046742065.1 Oratosquilla oratoria | reverse complement strand
TAATTTCAATTTCTTTAATACAGGAAAATTTAATTCAGATTAGAAGTATATACAACCGTTGGAAAGTTTGGCGTTAAATAGAAAATTGAGAAACGCCTATAATAGCTTTTAGAAAAAAAAATGAATGTTGAACGACGATGGAGCATCTTTATTTAAGAGGGAGAAGGGATGCTGTTTATGAGCGAGGGAAACATACGGTGGGAAAGATGATGAAAAGGAACTAAGATTTATTTCCTTTGTGCAAGAGGGAAGGATTTTCTGAAGAGAAAGGAAGAGATAGTGGAAGTGACAAAAGGAGGACGGGAGGAAAGGACGAAAGGAGATGAGAATCCCTTGGAAAATGAATTCGGAGTGTGGGTGTAAATTCAGGGATAAAGAAAACTGGGGAAAAAAGAAGAAAATATGCAAGAAATACTAAGGAAAAGAGAGAAGAAATTAGATAAAAAAAACAAAATTAGACACGAAAAACTTTAATAGTGATATAGATATTATAAATGTTGAATGTTATAAGCATCTGAAACATAGTGGTAAAGAAAACTGGAAAAAAAGAAGAAAATATGCAAGAAATACTAAGGAAAAGAAAGAAGAAGTTAGACAAGAAAATTAAAAATTAGATACGAAAAACTTGAATAGTGATATAGATATTACAAATGTTAAATGTTATAATCATCTGAAACAGTATACATATGAGTAATAGGAAGTGTTAGAAATATAATTTAGGGATAAGAAGACAGAATATTCAAAATAAACGGGAGACAACAAATAAAATAAAAATAAAACAGAGAAGAAAGAACGAATTACAGAAGAAGCAATCCATAAAATGATAAAAGAGAAGACTGAAGAATGAAGAATGAAAGGAAAGTGGAAAATGAATAATGATAATAATAAATAAAAGAAGAACAAGACCAAAACAAATTGTACAAAGAAAGTAAAGAACCAGACAAATAGTAAGACAAACGGAAGTGTGCCTTGCAAGATAATTAATAAAAGCAAAAGAACAGAGAAAATTTACTTGAAAATAAAACTGAAACACATGAAGGGAATTGGAAAGAGAGGGAGAGAAAGAGAGGAGAAGAAATAAAAAACAGAGTAAAGAGAAGGGAGCAATAAATGTGGACTTTAAAAGAGAGTAGGAGATAATGAGAAACCTAGTAGAACAGAGGAGGGTGGAAAAAAATACAAGAAAAAAGTAGAGAAGAGGGAGGACAGAAATGACAAAGATGAAAGAAAACGAAAAATAAAGATAAAAATGGTAGAAAACGGCAGAATAGAGGTTGTACAGAAAAAAATGGGACTTGTAAGGAAAGAAGAAAGTGAAGGAGGAAAAGGAAGAGAAGGAAGAGAAGGAGAAAAGGAAGAGAAGGAATGGAAGAAAAAAGGAAGAGAAGGAAGGAAGGAAGGAAGGAAAATTGAGGAAAAAGGTAAGAAAAAAAGGGAGAGAAAAGAGAATATGATGAGGTGAGGGAGTTCGGTGAAGCGTGATGTCGGAGGCCTAGAAAATAACTTGCAAGAGAGGTAACTTTGAATTTTGAGTCAAAGTTGTTTAAAACTTTTTTTCTTTTTTGGAAGAGTGAAGCAAAGGGTCTGGGTGCGTAGATTGAGGAAGTGTAGTCACTAGGAATGAAAAAATAGGTGTAAATAATGATTTATTAGATATATTAATGATGTAACGCAAGTTGGAAGAGACGGGAAAGAGGAAGTGAAACAGGAAAATAAAATGGAAAAAACAGATGAGGAGGGGATTATAGAGGCAGAGGTAAAAACAAGGGAAGTAGGAGGCAGATATAGTGGAAGGTATAAGAAGAAGGATTACATAGATGGAGAGGTAGGCGAAAGAAAATGGAATAGGAGGTAGAGAGAGAGAAAGAAAGAGAAAGCGGAAGGTAAGGGGAGGTGGAAGAGGAGGAGGAAGAGGTTGAGGAGGTAGAGGATAGGTGAGAGGGAAGTAGAGGAAGAGCGAGGAGGAGGTAGAGGGAGAGCGTGAAGGAGGTAGATGGAGGGAGAGAATGAGATAAAGGGAGAGGGAGAGGGAAGGTGAAGGAGAGGGATAGGGAAAGAGAGAGCTAGGTTTAGGTAGAGGTAGAGGAAGTGTAAGAGGGAGGTAGAGAGAGGGCGTGAAGGAGGTAGAGGTAGGACGAGAGGAGATAGATAGAGGGTAAGAAGGTAGAGAGAGAGGGAGAGCAAGGGGGTTGGGGGTGAGGGAGAGCAAGGGGAGGGTAGAGGGAGATGGAGATTAAGGGGAGGTAGAGGGAGAAAGAGCGAGAGAGATATAGAAGGAGACGGAGAGAGAGAGGAGGAAGAGGGAGAGGGAAAGCGAGGGGTAGGTAGAGGGAGGGAGAGCGAGGGTTTGGTAGAGGGAGAGAGAGAGTGAGGGGGAGGTAGTGTGAGAGGGGGAGTGAGGGGGAGTACAACGGTGCGAGGGGAGGTAGAGGGAGAGGGGGAGTGAGGGGGAGGAAAGTGGAGAAAGAATGAAAGAGAAAGTGGAAGATCGTGGGGTAGATGGATGAAAAAGAGGTGGATGGTGGAGGGGAAGGTGGGGGAGGACAGCAAGGAAAGGGACGAAAAGGGGTGGAAAAAAGAAGAAGGATTGGACAAAAAAATGAATGAAACAAAGAAAAAAATTGGAGGAAGGAATAAGTGGATACGAAATAAGAAGAAATATGGAAGAAAGGGAAAAAGGGAAGAAAGGATAAGAGAAAAAGAGAAGAAATGGGAAATGAGAAAAATAGAAGAGAGAGAAAAAAGGTGGATGTGAGAAAGAAGAAATTATATGAGAAAAGAAAAAAATGTGAGAAAGAAGTTAAGGAAATGACAAGAGTGTTCAGAAGGAAGTCAAAAGAAGGTGGGTGGCACTTGCCTTTTTTTTATTTCGGCTGTGCCTATGCAATTTGAATCCGCTCTGTGTGAAGAAAGATAAGGAAGACCGGATGATGACGCCAGTAATAATAGGAAAAAATAGTAAGAAAAGAGCAGCAGAATGGCCTATCGCGCGCGTCATGCCTATCAGTAGGACAAGAAACTTGCGTCGTCTATCATCCTTACGGTCTCATGCACAAAGATCTGCAAGAATTGATTCTCCAAATATCTCGAGAACAACTTGGATTCGACCAGTAGAAGAGAGAATATAAAAACGTTTTTTTCATTTTGTCGCCGTTATAGAATTTCTTGCACACCCAAACAAAGGGTATGGGAAGAAATTGAGTATTCGAAAAGCTACGAAGATTAAAATGTTGAGAACGGAATGTGTGTGAGGAGGTGGTAATGGGAGATAACCGAAGGACAATGTCATGAACGAGACTCAAAACGAAACGCGATCTGGACCGTAATGCAGACAGACAACTCCAGAAGTCTGAGGGTCTGTATACTCTACTTTCACGCACCTCATATCGTTAGAGATCCAAAGATCTATTTTTGTATACGCTGAGGAAGGGCAATCCCGATGTTGAAGCTCTTGGTTATGCCTATTCACAACTTAAAGACGTCAACAGGAATCATCAAGAACTGAACAGCCAGTCACACCGGTTATCTACCTTATGTCACTGTAACATCTTTCGATCTTCTCTCAATGTGTTCTGTACATGAACACATACATCTATGCATATTACATGTATGGACACAAGCAAAAAGCATATGCAAACACGGAGGAAAGGAAGACTAGTAATAATAGAAAGAGTAAAATGGCGTGAGGATACAGAGCTAGAGAAATAGAACAAACGGATCATAACCCCTTTCATACTTTCATACATTTATTTTGCATTTGTAGCTGAGTGATTCCCATACTCTGTGAACTGGCTTGATCACATTTTCTGTGATTATTGATATTTAGAGTAAAATAGATCAAGTAATACAGCTATAACTTTATATTGTATAACATGAGTATTGAGATACATCATCAAATTATCGTACATCAGGCAGTTGATGGTGTCCGCGAGAATTTGACCCATATGGAAGAGGTAATTCTTTCTGCAGCAAATCACTCTTTCCCATTTATTCCGGTTGCTGTACAATTATCTAATTCATCTCCATAGCACCCCTTTCTAGCAGTGGAGATGCAAATAAAGATGGAGGTAAAATAGATGGCTAGAAATGGATGTGCCAGAGTACAAGACATGGAAACTAATTCTAATCTGAAAAACAAAAAGTTTTAAAGGTTCTAGACTAGAAAACAAATTAAATGCAAAAAACTGGAGCAATATATATATATATATATATATATATATATATATATGTATATATATACATATATATGTATGTATGTATATATATATATGTACCTAAATAACAGGGAGGACATATAGATAAGAACTGTGAAACCTAGGTCTTCCATCCTCCCCCCTCCCCTTAAAGTGAAATGCATGATTTTTAAGATAAAACAAATTTGGGACAAAAAAAAAATCGGAATAATAAAGAAAACAAAGGTTAAATGAAGAACTGAAAACAATTGAATCAGAAATAGGCAGACATGAAGTGTAAGAATATGTATATATATTCATATTAATCACAAAAAAGTTCCAGCCGAGGTATATTCTAGTTGCGGTTTTCAAAAGTTTTATTCATGGTCACATGTTTCACAGACAGACAATTTGTCCGTCAACGGACATTTCACCTACTACCAATTAAACGGACGAAAGTCTCATTAAGTGACAGATAACTGTCTAAAAGGACAATCATTCGTCCGAGACAGAGCTTCGACAACAAGCAATTATCTGAGCTGTAATTGTTAAGGTGTTTTCATACTTCAAATGGCTCTGGAAACCTGAGGACGATAGACACTTACGATGACAGAAGCGTTATGGTGGTGGCACATTAGACATTTCTCGATAGCATGTTATTTGTAGGGAAGAGGGCAAACGCAGAGTTATTTCTGAAGAAGCCCTGCTGGGCGAAACGTAAAATATATTGGACTCCCATACTCTGCGTTTGCCCTCTTCCCTACAGAGCTGTTGCAGTCATTGCTGATTTTACTCAGCATGTTATTTCCTTTTGCTACTTCGTTTGAGTAGAAACGACTTCTGTTATGATGATTTATTTTTCTAATTTCCAAATGTCACAAATTACTCTTGCATCATATAGTGAGAAGTTGAATGACGAACTAGGAAAAGTTAAGCCTATACAAATGTTAGACACATTGTTAAGATGTTCTTACGGAAAACGAGAATATTGTAACCAAAGTAATTTCTACTTAAACAAAATAGCGAAAGCAGGGTACATACTAATCTAGTGTGTTGCCAATATTAGAACATTGTTCATGACATATTTACGAAGAGAAAGGAAAATTGCGGACACTCAATATTTGTTATAATGTTCATAAGGGTTTGTTTATCAACGTTGATTCTAAATAAACAGGAAGTTTAAATATATATATATATATATATATATATATATATATATATATATATATATATATATATATATATATATATATATATATATATATATACAAATTCCCTATAGTATTAGTAATTTGGGGATATATATGTACAGTATATATATATATATATATATATATATATACATATATACATATATATATATATATATATATATATATATATATATAAATATATATATATATATATATATATTGTGGGCTGAATGGAAGATATTGTTTCGGAAGTTGCATTCTAAATAAGGGAGAAAAGCGATTCTAAGTAGCTTTAGAAAGCGTGTAATGGTTTGTTAGGATTCCATTGACTCGATTCGTGCTGTTGACAAAGCCTTGCTTGGCATCCGACCATCATTGTGTTATGCCCATCTGTCCTAAGCCAATAAGGCCAACACCGGCCAACAGGCCCTGTCTGAGCCCGAAATCATCGCCCTTGGAATATCGGCCCACCCTTCACATGCACTGCTCACCATACATACTGTACATCCCTACCAAGCCAGATTAACGTGTAGCCGGTGGGGAGTCGGTATTGAATGTGCATGCGGGTGTGTGTGTGTGTGTGTGTGTGTGTGTGTGTGTGTGTGTGTGTGTGTGTGTGTGTGTGTGTGTGTGTGTGGGTGTGTGTGTGTGTGTGTGTGTGTGTGTGTGTGTGTGTGTGTGTGTGTGTGTGTGTGTGTGTGTGTGTGTGTGTGTGTGTGTGTGTGTGTGTGTGTGTGTGTGTGTGTGTGTGTGTGTGTGTGTGTGTGTGTGTGTGTGTGTGTGTGTGTGTGTGTGTGTGTGTGTGTGTTTATGCGAACGCGTGTATGTGCGTGTGTGCATGTGTATGTGTGTGTATATATGTGTGTGTGTGTGTGTGTGTGTGTGTGTGTGTGTGTGTGTGTGTGTGTGTGTGTGTGTGTGTGTGTGTGTGTGTGTTTATGCGAACGCGTGTATGTGCGTGTGTGCATGTGTATGTGTGTGTATATATGTGTGTGTGTATGCGTGCGTGTGTGTGTACATGTGGGTGTGCATGTGGATGTATGTAATGCATATATGTAATGCATGTATGAATATATGTATATAAAACACGTATGTAATGCATGTATGTAAAGCATGTACGTGATGTATGTATGTAATATATGTATAAAATATATGTATGTAATGCATGTATGCAATGTATGTATGTAATACATGCATGCAATGCCTGTATGTAATGCATGTAATACGTGTATATAATGCATGTAATACATGCATGTAATACATGTATGTATATAATGCACGTAAGTAATGTATGTACGTAATGTATGTATGTCTGTATGTAACATAACACTGGCTGCCGTATAGTGGTTTTATTCAGATAATGGAAACTCAAGCCCACCGATTATCTATCAAAACCTATTTCGCCTGACAGATGTTATGGTAAGTGGTGATTGTCCTTGTATATTGTTTACACAAAGGCTGCAGCATATTCATTTGGGATGTGATGGTCCAATACTGAACCATTAGCTTCTTTAGTTAAAAGAAGTTGTACCTAGCCTGAAGCGTGTTAGGACACCTTCCAAAGTTATGATGAATAGTTGTCCCCAGTAAGATGGAAGAAGAAGAAGAAAAGGTGGAAAGCCTACGTCAAGTGAGGCGTAGCTCCAACCAAATCCGTCAACTTTGGGACAGGTGACAGTCACTGATAAGAATTGGGGAGAAATCAGGGATTCGAACCCACAACTAAGCTTGTACGAGGCCAACGCGCTTCCGAGTATACCACCAGCGCACTTTAGTGAAATGTAGAAATTTATGAAATATATCTGAATGAGCCCGTTCAAGACTATGGGAATCCTGCAAGATCAAAATTCTGACGAAAATGATATATGTGGAAAATTAAACAAGATACGAACGCTACCTTTTGCACAGATATTGCTTTGGGAGACATGATTGATTTAATTTGTCTGAGAATTAAACACGTTTAATGAAATTATCTGTTATCTCCGTCTCTCCCAATTTCCTTCTCTGGTCCTCTTTCACCACTGTGTGTTGTAGTCTCTATGTGTTGTTTTTCTTTCGTGTAATTACTTTCTATAAGTCGTCTTTTACTTTCTACTTTCTTTTCACCATTGTCTTATTACGTATAAATAGTCACTCTTTGTTTTCATAAGTAGAAATTCTCAGTATTATTACTATAAGAGAGGGAAATTAAACGGAGATTAACTTTCTTTCTTTTCTTTGCGAATATATACACTTGGTTTGTCAATTTACACCAAGAGACTCTCACCAGGAATCCTCAATTTGTTCATTAGATCAGTTTGCAATGACGTCATGATTTCTTTAGTCCATTGATCTTTAATTTTACATCTAAATACCTCCCCTAAGGGCGTGACTTTTCTCACATTAACCAATTAAATTTTCTACTCCTTCACCCTTTCTCCAATCAGAAAGGCTGTTACAAACCCCGTTAGAAATACTGCTTACTTAAGTAATCTCGAAATCAATGCAACGCTTAGTTTACATATTGTTATATCAGCATAAATATTAGCATTATACAGCAATGAAATCGGGTCCCCAGCGGCTGTTTGTAAACATTTAAGCAAGGAGCGAGCTTGTGCAATATATTCACCAACGAACATTTGTTTACCAAACATCCAACTAAAAATTAAATTACTCCCACCTGCCCCTCTATCTACTTTTCTTTCTACCCACTTGTCTACCAGCCTCCTACATTACCTTATCGTGTAAGTTCTCTTGATCTTTTAAAGAGACCATAGAATTCAGTCTAACGTATTTATTCTAACACGACAAAAAAAAGAGGAAAAGTTAGATATCCGTTAAGAAAAAAATCCTCTCGTTTCATCTTCTCTCTCACTCCTTCCTTTCCCTATTCCAACCTCTCAACATCCTTACCTCCCAGCTTCTCACCTTCCCTGCCTCTCCACCTCCCTCCCTCTCTCCCTACCTCCCTCCCTCCCTCTCTACCTCCCTCAGTCCCTCCTCATTTTCTACTTTCTTCCCCTTTTTTCGTTTCTTCAGTCTTCCTTTTATTCATTTACCCCTCTTTCTCTCTGTCCCTCCGTCCTCTGTCCCTTTGTTCCTTTCTCTCTATGTCCCTTTGTCTCTCTGTCTCATTATCTCTCTCTATCTCTCTTTCTTCCTCTATTATATATACCTCTCTATCTCTACCTCTCTATCTCTATCTCTCTCTCTATCTCTATCTCTATCTCTATCTCTATCTCTATCTCTATCTCTATCTCTATCTCTATCTCTATCTCTATCTCTATCTCTATCTCTATCTCTATCTCTATCTCTATCTCTATCCCTATCCCTATTTAATCTATTTTATGACTATTACTATGATTATTTGATTCAATTCATTCTATTTTTTGAAGATTAATAATAAAATTGATAATAATATTACAATTTGTCATTTTTCTTACATGGTATTCACATGAAAAAACGCAATACCATGAAAGTTTCATAAATTTGATGTGTTTTTGTTTTTTGAGAAGCAAAATATTTTATTAATTGTAGATTCGTGCAAGGAAACAATTGCAGACAACGCCTCATGGCCACGAACAGTGTTGTACAGAAACAGAAAAATTCCTTGCTCCCATCTGCTTCCTATTGTCAATGGTCTTGGGTAGTGACGTGCATAATAGCAAGGATGGTTGGTTTCTCGAGGTATTTTTAATTCTTTCATATAGGTTCTATGGACTGAAAGGTCTTCTGTGTCATGCTTTACTTATGCACCGCCAAGCAATACATGTTCTAGTCATCCCCACTGTGACGAGTCTCGGGCTACAGGATAGTGTCATCACCCACTGACAAGACGTGCTAAGCGACGACATCCCAATGTAATCCATCTTCATCTGACCTCTTTCCTTAGGCAGTTCGCTCCCTTCATAAGATATCTGTTTCGCTGTGGACTTACTAATGCTTAATAGCGCTTCTGTCTTTGTGTTGTGGACAATGTCTTTGAAAGGTGCTTCAACAAACTGATAGCGCTAAAGCTCCAGGTACCAAAGGCCTGATGGATCAGTTTAAAGGATAAGTATATCACAATTTTCAAACCTACAGTTTCCTAATTAATTTTTAGGTTATATCTAAATAAAAAGACAGATTTGTTTTTCTGTCGTTCTGGAGTTTTTTCCGGTATTTCTATTTTGCTTAAATGAGTTGTCTGCTACAAAAGTTTGGGAATAGTGGTACCATGTCATTGACGCATTACCAGGTATCTAAAAACAAAGCTGCCATATACACTACATAGGACGTGCAGAACTGAGCTGTGAATCTTTTGCTAATGTTTCTGATTTTCTCGATTTCCCTCCGATGTTCAGCTTGGAACTATAGCCCATGGAAACTTAAGGACAGTATTGGTGTTTTTGAGTTCTCGAACCCGAAGAAACATAAGTTCTGGTGATCTGTCATTTCTTGCACCCGGGCGGATTTTCTTTGCAATCGGGACACTTCACGATTTTGGTCACAATCGACATTTATAACTCACTGACCAAGAGGCGATAAAAAAAAAAAAAAAAACATGTTGGAGGCTAGATGAGCATGTTTTTCCAAATCCAGACATGATACCTAAAAGGCCAAGACATGGGACAATCTTTACCACTCTAAACAGCCAAGTTACTACTGTTACTGGCATATGTACTACTATAGCCCAAATGATTACAGAAACAACTAAAATTAAAAGTTTAGTGGACAAAAGGAACAGGAAAAGGGTAAGTACATCTGTACTCACCTTTCTTACCATACACCAGGTAGGGTGTTGTCCTGTCAGCGATGATGCCTCACGAAGTCTCTCCACAAGGCCCTATCTGCATACAGCTGCACTCTGTCCACTTCCTCCATAGTTCTTTCTCTTGATTCTATGGCTTGTCTAATACCGTACATCTGTACATTTAATGAAATTAATTTCCTTGGATTAATGTTTTTTTTTTCATTGGGCATGTGCGCCTAGGCTTATATTTCATACAGCCTGATATGAATACTAATGGTCAGTACACTTCAGACAATTGACGAGGCACTGAAAGCTGCTGAAGAGTTCAATACCTCAGAGACATAGGTCAAAAGTGAGCCTAGTACTACACCCAATGAGCTTGAGCTAGCTCCTAACACCCATGAAGATGCTGCAATGTAGACTGTCAAAAGTACTACGAGTAGACGGGCAAAACATCAATCAATCAGGATTTAAATTCGTCCTCTTGCGCAATCAGGTGTTAAGTTAATCAGTTGACCCCTGTGTTTTTGTTATAGTGAACTCGATAATCAATTCGGAGAAATAAGAAATATACACCTGCATATAGTTTTCATTTCTCCATTTTTTACTTGAAACTGAACATCAGTTTTATCTATATTGCTTTCAGGTATTCAAACTGACCCTGTACAGTGCTCATGCAAAACAAAGTCGGGAGTGACTGATCCAGAAACAGAGACTTTGGCAAGCAGGATATGGAATCTCGTGAAACATCAAGCGAATCTGTGATGGACGATGATGATGATGATGATGATGGTGATGATGATGATGATGATGATGATGATGATGATGATGATGATGATGATGATGATGATGATGATGATGATGATGATGATGATGATGATGATGATGATGATGATGATGATGATGATGATGATGATGATGATGATGATGATGATGATGATGATGATGATGATGATGATGATGATAATGATGATGATGATGATGATGATGATGATGATGATGATGATGATGATGATGATGATGATGATGATTGATGATGATGATGATGATGATGATGATGGTGATGATGATGATGATGATGATGATGATGATGATGATGATGATGATGATGATGATGATGATGATGATGATGATGATGATGATGATGATGATGATGATGATGATGATGATGATGATGATGATTGATGATGATGATGATGATGATGATGATGATGATGATGATGATGATGATGATGATGATGATGATGATGATGATGATGATGATGATGATGATGATGATGATGATGATGATGATGATGATGATGATGATGATGATGATGATGATGATGATGATGATGATGATGATGATGATGATGATGATGATGATGAGACACCTACAGATGATTATCTCGAGCATGAGCCTGAAGCAGAATCTGAGAGTGAGGCTGGCACTGATGATGGAAAGGAGAGGATTCAAAGTGAGTGTAATTTTAGAATTATTAGCAGTTCCTTGTGTGCACAATGGTTGGTAAGCAATCATCCTTGCTACCCAGTCATGAAAAAAATATTTTCGCTTGTGTCTTTTTAGGAATACTAGTAATGACCCCCAGTGTCAGAGAAGAAGTACGTCATCTTCCACTCGTGCTTTTTGCAGCTGTTTGCCATTTGCCCTGTCTGCAACTCAGAACCCAAATGTGTGTCAAAAAATGTGTATTTGCAAGGTATTACTATGCATAATGTAAGTGTTATGAATACCTCAGAACTGTATAAATTTTCTGTATTCACATTGGAGACAGACATGAAACATTTGATTTTGTACTGAACATAAAATAGGTTATGACAATTTGCCATTTTGTTTTGTTTGAAAGAATTCTTGTCATTCTTTTTAATGTTTTCAGATTATGGGATAGTCAACCCTATTACCAGAATCTATTTTGGTAATACTACATCTATAATGATAATGATCCACAGTGATCCAATTTCCAGCCAGTTGTATATAACCGCACCAGAAGCAGCTTAGGTTGCTATTAAATTAGACACTACGGCTCCTTTAAAAACAGCTTTTATCAAACCAGTAATATGAAATGACATTCTTTCAAGCATAGGAGTCTTACCGACAAAAAATGCCTTTAAGGGTCAGGTTAAAAATATTTTCAATTCTCAACTGATAGCCAAAAATCTTTTGTTTATTATCGGGTTTCCTATACACTATGGTGCTATTTTCAATGTTGATTTTTTTTTTCTTATGCTTACTTTACTCTACGTGATAATTTTGTTGTAAATTCAGCTATAGACCTAGTCAATTTTTGTTTGTACTAGTTTTTTTATTGCGTAAGTTTTCAACGTCAGTATTACTCATGTATCAGTACTATTATTGTATCATATAATTATTGTTATCATTAAATTCTTATATATCCATTTAGCACCTCTGGTGCTATCTGTTTTTTTCTTCATTTGAATAATGAGTTATATCAAAGATTATTATTTATAAGTACTTATTATGGTTAACACGTCCTGTTTTTAGCTACTTATCAATATTTAACCTATCCTGTTCTTAGTTATAGTATTACTTGTTTAAATGTATCTGGATTTTTTGTTTTTTAAGAGGACCACAATGAAAATGATTTTCATATGCTCTATTGTCTTATTCTCGCAATTTCATATATTCTGTTTTTATATCTGTGTATTCTATTGCCGATAAACCAATGTACTTTCGCTGGAAGTTGAAGAATTTATATGACCACACTCTGAGGAATATTCCGTTTGTATTGAGCCACCCTGTTTGATTTTGAAATACATGGTAATACGTCCCCAACGGGAGATGGCACTGACAATGATATTTTTGCAGACGATGGATGTTAGGGCAAAGTAAAGGCAAAAATCAGCTTGATGTTTTCAATTACTCAGGCAACTTGAGGAAAAAAATAGTTTCTAGATGTGATTTTCCACACATTTATTGAAAGTAGTACATATATTGTGTGTTTATTCTTCAAGGGGTCAATGAATGTTGCATTAAACATCATGCATGAAAAGGATACAGGATTATAATGATAATAGACAGGAACCTTAATTTACTTCATCCAGTTTTGCGATGGTGAATTTGACAGCACAGCCGAAATCGATTATGTTTGACTGGTGTCCTGTTAAAGTTAATTCACAATGTCATTCTGGTTTACTGCATCACTACATAAAAGAATGATAATGAATAATTACTGGAAAATGATAAAATATGTGAATGGCAAAAGAAGGCTATGACTACCCCAACACGAACACGGACGATTCCAGTCGTTACTCCAACTCTCGTGGGCGGGAAGTTGGGTGTGTGTGTGCGTGTAAGGTCACAGCATTACCCATAGATCGGTCATAGGAGCTCTGAGCTCTCTTTCAGAGGGGAAATAGCTGTCGATCATGAGTCCAGCACGTGATTGAAAGACCAAGGTGAATACACACACACACACACACACACACACACACACACACACACACACACACGCGCACACACGCACACACACACACACACACACACACACACACACACACACACACACACACACACACACACACACACACACACACACACACACACACACACACACACACACACACACACACACACACACACACACACACACACACACACACACACACACACAAACTCACTCTTGAATAAAACAGATGACATTGAAATGAAAATCAAACAGCTGTGAGAGAATGTCATCAGCAGAACACCCGAGGCGAAACATCAGTTCGATCAAAAGTCTATTCGGCTAATCGAGTCTGGGGCGTCCGCTTTGCTCAGTATTCTTTAGGATTGAGAAACAAATATTCACTCAAACAAAAATGAAGATTACTTTTTACTTTTATTACCTTTTCGTCTGTCCTCGTTAAATCCATCCTTTAACACCTGTGTGACTCCATCTATTTGGTACGATATCATCCTCAGCGATAGAAATATCGATTGTTATTGATTATGCCTAAATGTACGTAGCGGAAACATCCGTTTGTGTATAGGGGGCCATAACCTTTTCTGTAAAAGTTTTTCAGGTTTGTCCATTCATTACTTCTACGACAATTTTCCTCTGCTTAAGTAAACCGTTAGGGAGTAAAGAATAAAAAATAATGATAATAATGATAAAATAAAGCAAACATCAACAAGCATTTCTTATCAAAAGAATTTACCGGAGATTCCGCTGGCCACTGTCGAACTATGTGTTTTCAGAAAACGATATTTGCGGGGCATAACTTTCCATGATCGGGCCTCATTGATCAGTCACTTCTGTAAGGTCTGAAACAAGTTCTTCGAGTTTGTTGCACATCTCCTTGGGGGACGCGCTTCCAGTTGACTTTCTTATGGTGTTTCTTTTATTCTTAAGACTGTTTTCTCTTTTTCTTTACTGCTAATTTTACTCTTACCTTCTTGAAACTGTTTTCTATTTTCCTTTGCCGTTACCGTTACTTTTACATTTTATTTTACTTTTACCTTTTCCTTTACCTTTGCCTTTACCTTTACCTTTACCTTTAGCTTTACATTTACCTTTACCTTTACCTTTACCTTTACCTTTACCTTTACCTTTACCTTTACCTTTACCTTTACCTTTACCTTTACCTTTACCTTTACCTTTACCTTTACCTTTACCTTTACCTTTACCTTTACCTTTACCTTTACTTTTACCTTTACCTTTACCTTTACCTTTACCTTTACCTTTACCTTTACCTTTACCTTTACCTTTACCTTTACCTTTACCTTTACCTTTACCTTTACCTTTACCTTTACCTTTACCTTTACCTTTACCTTTACCTTCACCTTTACTTTTATTCTTACTTTTACATTTACTTTTGCAATCTATCACTCAATATGTTGAGCAGATTGACCTTTTCACTGTGCATTTTCCTGATTCCTCAGCTAATCTGTTCCATAATCTCAGTTCCGTAACTTCAGATCTTGTTTCTTGTTTCAGCGAACTCCAAGTCCAAGATATTGATCAATATAAGCAACTTTATCACTTTTAGGAATCTCTTCCAGTGTCGGTTGGATGAAATACTCTTTGAACTTGGAGTTACGTGAAGAGGGTGGGGAGTGAGGGGAGGTGAGGGATAGGGGGGGTGGGGTAGGTCGGACGGATGTGCTCCTGCTGTATCTATTTGCATATCAACTGAGTCCCTTGTCATTGGCTCCCTTCTCGATGCAGATTTGCAGGTTCTCATTTTACTGGTTGAAAAGGAAAGAAAATTATCTGATAAAAGACAGAGATCCTAAAAAATATTTGGCTAAATGACCCGTCTAACTTGTAATTTACATTTGTGGCCTTGTATCAGTTAGGAAAACATTACCTTCTGTTACTTTTATCTTGACATATCTATCTGAACTGCAGGTATTAATGTAAACATATAATGTGAGAACTGTGACAAGGTAATTTAGCGTCTGACAACTTAATTGGTGTAGTCCATTGGTTCCCCTATTTCATACTTATATCATTTGGCCATATACAAACATAACGTGAGTCCTGAGAGCCAACGCTATAATTTATCCGATCATACCAGTGTCAATAATAGTTTCTTCATACTTAGTGTAACATAATGATTTTGTGGTTTGGCCAGTCTTGTTATGCATTGTCGTTTACCAGTACTTCTGTTCTGCTGGAGAATATCACGGCACTCTTTGATAGCCAAATACTTCTCATATTAAGTATAGTCATACTAAGAAATGATAGTCAAGAGCAAAATAAGAATTTTTTGCCTATCCTTATAAAAGACTCTTTTCCACTCTAGATTCTACCAAATGGCTCTCTTGAATGGTCGGGTTTGTTTGGAAGTTATTTATTTATTTATTCATTTTTGCCAAAGCACTGTTTAAGAAATATTTATTTTTATTTCCCTTTCTTTACTAAAAATAAATTCTGCCTTCTCATTTTTCTCCAGCCAACTCTACTACAATATTTCTCATGGAAACGTGTGATATGTCTAAAGTACAGTTGCCACCACTTGTAAACACTAGTGTCAGGTGTCCTCTAGAACAGTGGTTCTTAACCTGTGGGGAATTCCCCATTGGTGGGGAATGGCGGAGTTGCCAAGTGGGGAATGTGATAACTGTTAGTTAAAAATCTAATATATGCAAACAAAAATTAAGGGCCGTAAAATGGCACAAAAAAAGCAAAGCGTATATTTACGTACCAAACACTGCATGGGTTAAAATCGAATTTGTCAAAGACCGATGCTGTGGTGGGAAATGGAGAGTTGGCTCACTAAAAAGTGGGGAATTGGAGAAAAAAGGTTAAGAACCCCTGCTCTAGAAAGTACGTCTTTTATAGCCCAATAGATTTATTTGTGTTGTAAATACTTGATAAATACTCGACGTAAACAACATCATTGTTAAAATTCCATTAACACGCTATTAACATAATACTTAGAAAATAAGTCAGTTTTACCGAAGAACTACAATCCGGGGTTTATCCTCATCGTCTCCCTATTCTCTTTATCTACACTCGTAAATTTTCGTTTTCTTCGATGTCTCGCTAGACAGATCCAAAGCTAAAGATAACAGGAATAAGATTCTCCAAGCGATGTAAGACTCCAAGGGAATTATATGAAAAAGAATAAGGTGGTAAAGCATAAGATGTAATCATCGTCAACGAATCGGTGCGGATCAAAGCTAAATGCTCCTTTACGTTGGAGCTTGTGCTTCAGTATCATTGTTGCTTAACGTATGACAGATAGGACATTATTACAACCTCCGGAAAACTGACCAATGCTAGACCAAAACAATATATATATATGTTGTATAGACATGGTAAAGAAAACAGGGACTGGAGGTGAAGCTTTTATTCCTGACGTTTCGTCTATCGACTTTCTCAAAGGAAAGTCGATAGACGAAACGCCAGGAATAAAAGCTTCACCTCCAGTCCATGTTTCCTTTACCGTGTCTATACAACTTGTGCACATGGATTGTATATATATATATATATATATATATATATATATTTATATATATATATATATATATATATATATATATATATATATATATGATAATGTCTTAAATAAACGAAAACGTTCGGACTAAGCTTCTTATTTCCCAGTGGTTTTTTCTGCATTTTATTTTCACGTGTGCCTTGTGAATTACTGCAAAAAATATATATATATATATATATATATATATATATATATAATATATATATATATATATATATATATATATATATTTCGTTGTAGTTGCATTACCACAGTCTAGTTTACTAAATAATATATTTAAGAAAACAGATCCATAATTCTGATATATCATCCCTTAGGTCTGTGTGTCTGTGATTGTACATATTCTGTTTTGGATATGTTTTGGTGAACTCTTGGCAAATTGATGCCGTCGAATGGCACATCTCCATTAGAAGGTGAGAACCATAGCTGGAATTACGTAGCTGCGGCCGAAGCCGTAACCTTTGCATTATGATCTT
>NC_134786.1:13242379-13262379 GCF_046742065.1 Oratosquilla oratoria | reverse complement strand
GTCTTGTGACACTACTTAAGGTACAAGCATTTATTTCGTGATAAATAGATACATATATATCTTAACGTAATTTCTTTGCTAGTTTACACACTTATTCCAACGTCATCAACGACTTTATCATCCGTGGTGAAATGTTGACCGATGAGCTCTTTTTTCATCTTGGAAAATAGATACCAGTCTCAGTTAGCCAAACCAGATGAATAGGGTGGATGTTCATCTAGCTGGAAGCCGCAATCATGTATGGCAGCAAGAGCCACGGCGCTTTGCCCTGATGAAAAAGCACCCCTAATGACAGCTTTCCACGCCGTTTTTTCTTAATTTTCTCCCGCAGCTGCCCTATTAAGTTGACAAAGTATGGTCCTTTAATAGATTAACCCTTTGTCAGATAATCCACCAGTAGCATCCCCTCAGAATCTTAAAATATGGAAGCCATCACCTTCCCTACAGAGATCACCGACTTGGGGTTCTTTCGAGCTGTGGAACCATGATTCTTCTATTGTTTTGATTGTTCTTTCTACTCAGGCTTGAGGTAGTGAACCCAAGTCTCATTCATGGTAACAAATTGCCGGATGAACCCTTGTGGATCAGTATGAAATATGGCAAGATTGTTAATTGATATGTTGCATCGCAGCGGCTTCTGATCAGGTCCAAGAAGTTTTTGGACCCATCGAGCTGAGATCTTCGTCATTTCAATATGGTTGTGGATGATTGCATGAACATGTTCCTAGGAAATGCCCAACTCTGTCGCAATGAAACTGTAAGTCAGACGCCGATCTTTGAGCAACATGCCATGGATTTTATCGATAATTTCCTGAGTGGTGACAGTGACAGGCCTTCCATGACTTGGGTCACCTTCCAGGCTGTCTCTGCCCTGTTTAAAATCAGCTGCCCGTTTTTAACCATGCTATACGAATGAACATTGTCTCGTAGAGTAACCACCATGTCCTCGTAAATCTCCTTTGGTGCTAAGCCCTTGATGTGGAGGTACTGAATGACTGCCCGATGAACAATTTTGTCCATTTTCTCTAGCATAACTTACTGTCCCACATAAATCATCTGTAAAAAATATATATATATATTGGGTTAAAAGCTTTAAAATTCCCATACCGGCTTATGAAAGATTAGATTTTGTGTGAAAAAGTCTATATCTCTTGTCCTTCTAACATATACCACGAATTTTTCAATGACCCCTCATACATATATATACTGTATATATACATATATATATATATATATATATATATATATATGTATATATGTATATATATATATATATGTATATATATATACATATATATATGTATATATAGATACATGTATAGGTATATGTACACACACACAAGCACATACATACATACATACATATATGTATATACATACATACATACATATATATATATATATATATATATATATATATATTTCTAAATAGAAATGTAGTAGCACATTTGTAAATAACACACAGGAACCCACAGTCGGAGAAAGAATAAACTTCGAATAAAGAATAATCCTATATTTCGGCTATCAACTGTAGCCCTCTTCAGGAAAGTACATAAGATAGAGAACAGAGGGGACTTATAAACTACAGTAAGAAGAGATGTGGACAGTTGACCTCACTCAGGCGCGGGGCAAACTGGGGTGGCGGAGGAGGGAGGGGGTGAGGAGAGGGGAGGATGTAACGTCCGCACTAGCTTATTTATTGCTGCGCGTGAGATTATGTCAGGTGTCCACTGCCCTTTATAAATATTAATATTAGGGCATTCCTCAATTAATGCTGATTCGACTATTTTCCTCCTGAAACCACAGTGGGACTTGAACACTAATCTGGCCTTACCCCAGTCGAAAGAATGATTCTTATTTTTAACATGAAGAAATACAGCCGAATTTTCCTGCCCATACCTAATTGACCTTTTATGTTCTGCCAATCTAGTGTTCAAGTCTCTCCCGGTTTGACCCAAGTAAACCAAATCACAATCTTTGTAGGGCAAACAATAAACACCAGGTGACCCAACTTCCTTCGGTTTTTGTTGAACGTTCACAATTTGCTTACGTACGGTGTTAGGATAGTGATAGGCAATAGTGAGACGTTCACGAGGAAACAATTTAGTAGAAGAACTGATGGTATTATTGAATGGAATTTTTAAAATGTCCTTAAAGGAGCGGTGAAAATTTGAGGGGACGGAAGTTTTAAAATGGTTGGCCCTAGCCTTACTGAGGGCTTGGTCCAGAAACCAAGGTGGATAAGCCAACTTCTCAAGTTGACATTTGATCACCTCAATCTCTTGGTCCAGAAATTGAGGACTGCAAATCCTGAAAGCCCTCAAGAAAAGGCCAGAGGCAACACTTTTCTTGACATTGTCAGGGTGATTGCTTTGAGAAAATAAAGACAGCACTATACAAGGCACCCATACTCGCCTTCCTGAACTTTCTGTTTACGGATACATCTACCCTAGGGATAGGTGCAGTCCCACAACAAATAGACTCAAACGGGAAATATAGAGCGATAGCGTATGCAAGCCGCGTACTGAACCCTGCAGAGCGTAACTACTCCACCACCCACTTGGAAGCTCTAGCAATAGTCTGGGCTCTAGAACATTTCTGGGAACTCATTCTGGGTCATAAAATTACAGTCATGACAGACCACTAACCTTTAACAGGAATTTTTCAAAGGAAAAACCTTACAAGGTAAGATAGTAAGATGGCATATATCCATTTTAGAATATAACCCAAGAATTACCTACATAAAAGGAAGGGCAAACGTCGTAGCAGACGCACTTAGCCGGAACCCACTAAATGCAACAGTCCCAACCACCAATTGTATTTCTCTCCAGGAACTCCGAGAAGAACAAAGAAAAGACCCAACTAAGTAGTCAAAAACTGTACCCTTGAATATGATGGCATTTTAGGATTGGAATTCTTAGCCAATCACAAAAACAATATATATACAGACCCCGCTATGCTCAAGTTAGGTGGCATAGAAATCACCCTGTACCCTTCCGAGAATTACACGTAAAGGATGGAATTATCAAAAGAGGCACCACCACCCCAACCCAAACAGTAATCCCACACTCATTTATTCCAAGAACCCTCTTAATGGTACACAATAGCCCCATTGCAGGCCACCCAGGAAAAGCATTTTTTTTTTTTTTTTTTTTTGTGCAAACACCAGACGGGCATACTACTGGCCCAAGATGGCCACCAACATCAACTGACACATCGAAGACTGCATCAAATTTAACCAGCTTCGTGGACCAGACCCAAAACCACTCCAGAATGGAGAAGTACCCATTCCTTCAGAACCATGGGATACTATGGGCATTGATCTTTTAAAACTACCCCCAAGCCGCCAAGGTTCCCAATACATCCATACCGTAGTAGATTACTTTACAAAGTATACGATTCTAGTCCCCCTACCAGACAAATTGGCCGAAACTGTAGCCCAAGCCTCAGTCGACCATGTGTTCTGTAAGTATTATATTCCTCGACAAATCCTTTCGGATAATGGATCTGAGTTCAAGAACGAAGTCCTACAAAACATAACCAAATTATACCACATCAACAGACTATATGCCACAGCGTACCACCCACAAGGAAACGGACTAGTAGAGAGAACAAACAGATAAAATCCTCGAAGTCCTCCGCCCCCTGCAAGAATGCTTTTGCGACACATGGGAAGATTGGCTCCCACAAGTACAAGCCAGCATAAATGGCTCTATAAACTCAGCAACGAAGACCCCCCCCCCCATTTCGTACTCTTCGGCCAATCTCTCCGTATGCCTTATGCCATGCTGGAAAAAGAAACTCTCCCCACCTTTACATCATGAAAGATGACGCAAAACGCGTAGAACTTGCCATGCACTTGATCCACAAATTTAGGTTGAGATAAGACGTCAGAACCAATTGGAACACCTGAAATGCGCACCAAGACTTAAACTTCAGTTGAAGGCCCAATATAATGCTCGCCTACAACAACAGCAACACAAGAAAGAATAGGAGAGCCTAAATTATTAAAAGTCTTTGAAGACAACTGTATGGTCTGATCATGCACAGAAGGTGAGCTACAGATAGAAACTGGCTTATCCGATGCAGGAATAACAGATTAGTGAAAAGTCACTACACGGCGCCAAGGAGATACATCTATGCCATTAGCTGTAAGAGCGTAAATGCCCAAGAAACAATTACATATGAGAGTAATCCCAGAAACTACTACAAAATTAACATGGAAAACGGTAGGATAGGGAAGAAAATCTTAAGGGAATTCAAATAGATACAAGAATAGGCAAGGAAGAACCTTGTACAGAATGCAATCCTTTAAAAAAGGAGATAAAGATATACTGTACAAATGCTTGAGAGCATAATATGCCCCTTTACCTAAAGAATACATTCTGCTCCAATATCCACTATTACGGAGATAGGTGTTTCCTCTGTATAAAATTGGAGTGTAAGTAATTGAGAAGATTCAGCAGCCACCAGAGGGATAAACTGAGACTGGTTATTACTGGTCAATCCCTTGGTTTTTGATACGAGCGCTGTCGAAAATGGGGCTTAGTTTGCCTAAGAGTCGAAGAGGTTTCTGTTTTAAGTCTCAGAACCTTTGAACACTGCTCAGTTGAATGCTTACATTGGCCATGGATATGACAGTAGCTAAGTTTATCCTGAAGCGTTACTCTAGGGAGGTCATGTGTCATGTTAGAAGAGGTATCAGACAAGTTTCTACGTACAGGGGTCTGCTTTGACTTGTGCTCATGACGCCTACGGTGAAAGCAAAAACACTTGTATGATTTGACTTGTTACAACAGGTACATGTAAGTACAGATGGTGATAGCGTAGACATAGGAGTGCTTTGCGTGAGTAATAATGACAGAGGGAATGGAGGAGGAGAACTAGGAACATCCGTATGTTGTTGCGAATTGCTAATACGCAAAGAACCATAAGGCACTTCTTTTAGTTTTCTTGAAAGCCTTGTTGCAAAAGACAATAGGGGCTCATCCATCTTATAGCTGAGAAAAGATGCTACTCTTCTCTCAAAAGGCACCAGCAACAAAATGTAAAAAAAAATGTATTCCAAAATAAGATGAAACCTATACAAAGTGATAGCATCTCTATCTACTCAATCTGATTGAAACAATGACCCTAAGGCATCAAAAGCAATATTGCTGGCCTTGGCCTAAGCACGCATATAGTTCAGTGTTCCCAAATGTGACATGAGCACATCAGCTAAATGTAAACACCATTGAAAATTATCACCTACAAGGGAATAAATAAAAAAAACAGGGTATTTGTTCTAAAAGTATCATAATTATAGTTTAATGTTTTGAGGTTAACACATAAGTCTATCATCAATTCAGTTGTCAATGTTTATCCTAGTCTCTGCTAAGGCTATTACTTTTTCTTCTTCTTTTTTCTTTCTTCCGTACAATAGATGTAACAAGTTATTCTCTTTTCACTCGTTTGCTGGTGAATCCATTTAACTTTCTCTTTTATTCTTATGTTTTCTTTACCTTTTTTTGATATGATCTTTCTTATGTGCTCTGAACTGACATTTCTTGACCTGAGTGCATCTATATTTCATTGAACTTAGATCACTTAGCATTGCTGGTTCAATATTACAAACATCGTTATTTCCCATTGAACGAAATGATTCTACAAATTTTCTGAATTGCATGCTCTTTCTCCCTCCCCTCCCTCCATATCTCTCTCTCTCTCTCTCTCTCTCTCTCTCTCTCTCTCTCTCTCTCTCTCTCTCTCTCTCTCTCAGTCCTTCTCTCTCTCTCTCTCTCTCTCTCTCTCTCTCTCTCTCTCTCTCTCTCTCTCTCTCTCTCTCTCTCTCTCTCTCTCTCTCTCTCTCTCTCTCTCTCTCTCTCTCTCTCTCTCTCTCTCTCTCTCTCTCTCAGTCCTTCTCTCTCTCTCTCTCTCTCTCTCTCTCTCTCTCTCTCTCTCTCTCTCTCTCTCTCTCTCTCTCTCTCTCTCTCTCTCTCTCTATCTATCTATCTATCTATCTATCTATCTATCTATCTATCCTTTCTCCCTCCGTATATGCCTTCCCTCCTTTTATCTCCCCCATCCTCTCTCCCTTCCTCTCTCCCTCCCTCCCTCCCTCTCTCCTTCCATCTCTCCCTCCATCGTTCCCTCCATTTCACCTTCCATCTCTCCCTTCCTCACTCTCATATCCTCCCTTCTTCTGTCCCTCTTTCCCTCCCTCCCTACCTGCATCCCTTCCTACCGTATATCCCTCTCTCTCTCTTTTTCTTTGCCTCAGTTAAACCCATATGTATACTGTATTCACCTCTCCTCCTGCATCGCCATTAGAATTAGGATCTGTTTCATGTTTTGTACAATTATTGCTGGAAGGGGATGGAGGGCCTGGCTGTGATTTGGGTGATTGCCTATTCAAATCTTTGAACAGACTGAGGATTCTTGATTCCGCTTAGATTTTTTTCTTCTATTTTTGTTAAAGTTATTGCATTAGCGTTGTAATTATTCAGGCGGGGTTGCGCTCTCTCAAGGTCTCTCGAATTTGCTCCTCTGGTCTGAGAAAGTCTGGCGTGAAGACCTTTAAGAGTTGAAGGACTTTTTCTTTTCGTCCCAGACACTTTGCTCACAGTTTTAAATATTTTTAACTCCCAGTAGATTCTTAATGAATAACATTCACTGCACACAAAACAAAAGTGTAGACTAAACATTGAGAAGAATAAAAGTTCTGTTAAAGTTTTCATGTGATTCTTTCTTTTTTTATCTTGTTGTTTTATTAATGATTTTATGCTCACATTTTTCTGTCCTGTTTCTTAAATGACATGAAAGTCAAGTCCCCAAGAAGTTTGTTCCGTAAATTAATTTTGTTCAGACGAACACAAAAGACTTAACTTACCGGAGTGGAGCAAGCCAAAAGTTCCGCTCTTTATATACACCTCCAGTGCCAACTTGTAAGGTTAGGAGTTATCCATTTATTCTTATTTCCTACCAAGAAAAAGAACTAAAGAAATTTGCACTGTTTACGGCCTTTCATAACCGTAGCTAGAATATGCTATGATAACGGTAATAATGATGATAATAACTATGAAAAATGATGATGATGATAAGTCATCATCATTACTGTTGTTGTTATCATCATCAGCAGTAACAGTAGCAGTATTAGCAGCAGCATTATTATTGTTGTTATTTAGTGTTTCGTTAACTTAGAACTCGCATCCCCACAATAATCAAGAACGGCTTCTGTGGGTCAAGAAACCTTCGACTGTTCTCTGTCCTACTTTATTGTGGCTTTGTTTCTTTGTCACCGGCTAACAGAAAGGGGTGAGCAGTCGCCGGTTGTCAGATTTCTCAATGTGAGGAATTAAGGGCTTAATGTTATAACTGATAAGTAGAAAGTTTAGGCTCACTCCAGACACTGAGCATCATCACCTCAGGATCGCACCTACAGAGAGTATTGAGAGTGGTAATGCCTTTGGAGGATGGGAGAAGAATGGTTCTTTTATCCACCACGCAGGATTACTTTGAGTAGGTTCTTATCGTCGATTACCCGTAGAATTCATTCCTAACGATAACAAGATAAAATATGTGGCAGCAATCCATTACTACGACAACAGAATATTTCTTATTCCATTCCCTACTACAAATGATTTTATATAAACAGCTATACCCCAGTTCTGTGATATCAGATAACCTTTTTCATTATGTGCGCGACAGGCTTCAACTTATAATCTTCTTCGGGGATTCTGAATGATGAACGTAGCGATGGACACAAGTCATTTTATTCTATTCCCTTTTCACAAATATAAACGTGCTTTTCATATGTGCAACTCCATTCATGTTTGTAAGTGTCACTTTGCTGTCTCTCAAATAGATAGAAAAATTTTTGGACCGAGCTTCACAGAAACATAATCTTTTATCTAATGCATTATTAAATCTTCCCACAAAACTCTTTTCAATGAGTCTTAATTTATATTTACTCTGTTTAATAAAGAATCAACACTCGGGAAAAATAATTTTTGTTTTCTGTTGGTTTATCAGAAAGAAATCATGCGTTGAAAGAACGACTGGTTGGATTCTGTTAACATTACTCTTTATGGAATGCTGCTGGCTTGCGTTTACATTTACACAAATTGATACATAAACAAAATAATTCATTCACACTTACACGCACATGAGCATGTTCACGCGTTTGAATATTTATCTACTTGTTTTCGTGCTTCTCCTACTTTTACATAATAACTTAGATTCTAGGTTAAAGAAGTATTTTTTCCTTCCCTTCCCTTGAAGGAGCCGTCTCATTGCATGAACTACGATATAAGGGGCTGTGCTCACCTTTCTTCCATCTGCCAACACTGTTTTGGCTTTGCTTGGTTATCTAGATTTAATTTCTTGATCTCATTTCTTCCTAATGTAATTTTTGCTTGCAGTCTTCTCTTCCAAGTACTTCAGCAGGTTCCTTTTTCAATAGAGATGCATTAAAAAATTCCATTAATCTTTTGAGTTTAATTTTCTTGGAGCTAACAAAGACCTCGAAGAAGGAACGAATGCTGTATTTTCGTGCTTATGAGTTGCTATCACTCATGCAAGTCATATGAGCGTAGAAGCACTTTCTTATGATCTGTTTGTTTTAATCTCTTGGCATGTACCATGGAGGAAACAGGTATAATTTGAAATTATACAAATGAAAATATTTATATAAGAAATATGAATGAAAAAAGTTCACCATTGATAGTTTTAATAATATAAGCAAGAAGTTTCAGTTGTTAATTTGTTTCAAATTACCACGACAGTTTTCTACAGGTATGATTTAAAATTATACAAGTGAAAATATCTATATAAGAAATATGAATGAAAAAAGTCCACCCTTGATAGTCTTAATAATGTAAGCAAGAGATTTTAGTTGTTAATTTGTTTCAAATTACCACGACAGTTTTCTACAGGTATAGTTTGAAATTATACAAGTGAAAATATTTATATAAGAAATATGAATGAAAAAAGTCCACCATTGATAGCCTTAATGTAAGCAAGAGATTTCAGTTGTTAATTTGTTTCAAATTACCACGACAGTTTTTTTCAAGTATAATTTGAAATTATTCAACTGAAAATATTCATATAAGAAATATGAATGAAAAAAGTTCACCATTGATAGTCTTATTAATGTAAGCAAGAGATTTCCGTTGTTAATTTGTTTCAAATGACCACGACAGTTTTCTACAGGTATAATTTGAAATCATACAACTGAAAATATTTATATAAGAAATATGAATGAAAAAAGTCCACCCTTGATAGTCTTAATAATGTAAGCAAGAGATTTTAGTTGTTAATTTGTTTCAAATTACCACGACAGTTTTCTACAGGTATAGTTTGAAATTATACAAGTGAAAATATTTATATAAGAAATATGAATGAAAAAAGTCCACCATTGGTAGTCTTAATAATGTAAGCAAGAGATTTTAGTTGTTAATTTGTTTCAAATTACCACGACAGTTTTCTACAGGTATAGTTTGAAATTATACAAGTGAAAATATTTATATAAGAAATATGAATGAAAAAAGTCCACCATTGATAGCCTTAATGTAAGCAAGAGATTTCAGTTGTTAATTTGTTTCAAATTACCACGACAGTTTTTTTCAAGTATAATTTGAAATTATTCAACTGAAAATATTCATATAAGAAATATGAATGAAAAAGGTCTACCATTGATAGTCTTAATAATGTAAGCAAGATATTTCAGTTGTTAATTTGTTTCAAACTACCACGACAGTTTTCTACAGGTATAATTTGAAATTATACAACTGAAAATATTCATACAAGAAATATGAATGAAAAAAGTTCACCATTGATAGTCTTCATAATGTAAGTAAGAGATTTCATTTGTTAGTTTGTTTCAAATTACCGTTTTCTACAGGTATAATTTTAAATTATACAACTGAAAATAGTTATATAAGAAATATGAATGAAAAAAGTCTACCATTGATAGTCTTAATAATATAAACAAGAGATTTCAGTTGTTAATTTGTTTCAAATTACCACGACAGTTTTCTATGGGTATAATTTGAAATTATACAACTGAAAATATTTATATAAGAAATATGAATGAAAAAGTCCACCATTGATAGTCTTAATAATGTAAGCAAGAGATTTCAGTTGTTAGTTTGTTTCAAATTACCACGACAGTTTTCTACAGGTATAATTTGAAATTATACAACTGAAAATATTTATATAAGAAATATGAATGAAAAAAGTTCACCATTGATAGTTCTAAATAATGTAAGCAAGAGATTTCATTTGTTAGTTTGTTTCAAATTACCACGACAGTTTTCTACAGGCATAATTTTAAATTATACAAGTGAAAATATTTATATAAGAAATATGAATGAAAAAAGTCTACCATTGATAGTCTTAATAATGTAAACAAGAGATTTCAGTTGTTAATTTGTTTCAAACTACCACGACAGTTTTCTACAGATATAATTTGAAATTGTACAACTGAAAATATTTATACAAGAAATATGAATGAAAAAAGTTCACCATTGATAGTCTTCATAATGTAAGTAAGAGATTTCATTTGTTAGTTTGTTTCAAATTACCACGACAGTTTTCTACAGGTATAATTTTAAATTATACAACTGAAAATGTTTATATAAGAAATATGAATGAAAAAAGTCTACCATTGATAGTCTTAATAATGTAAACAAGAGATTTCAGTGGTTAATTTGTTTCAAATTACCACGACAGTTTTCTACAGGTATAATTTTAAATTATACAACTGAAAATATTTATACAAGAAATATGAATGAAAAAAGCCTACCATTGATAGTCTTAATAATGTAAACAAGAGATTTCAGTGGTTAATTTGTTTCAAATTACCACGACAGTTTTCTACAGCTTCTACATATCTTTGAAGAATAAAAGGACTGTCCGCCAGAAAGTTTCTATGGACTTGTTTCTTCAACAGCACACTATATCTTCTAGGACAAATATATAGAATCCCCTTTATTATAGACGACTCTGGAATCAGACAAACACGAGAACCTTATTAGCATACAGAGGAGCACCAGAATTCAAGTGGATGAAATGTAGGCTTTGGGTATTCATGAAGTATGACAGTCAACATACAAACACCCGCCCCAAATTCGAGAATCAAAAGCATTCTGCAGGTGCACTAAGGAAATGAACGACAACAATATTTGAAGTTCATTGTTCCAAACAACTGTTAAACGAAAAATTCATTAAAATAGTTTCTGGTGTAATTGCTAACGCGCAAATATAAAAACAGGTTTTCCAACACTTTAATTCTATATTTGTTGTAGCTGGCAATAAAGAAAATGGTAGACCTTTTTTTGTGAATGAAAAACAAAGCTATTCCTTTGCATTTGTAAACGAATTAATTGCTTGCGTTCTTCCAGTAACTCACCAATACAAAACCATTTGAACACACCTATATGTGGATAGTGTTAAGGGACTTGTTTTTCCAACATTACTTCCTATAAAATAGGATAAGCAATTGTACTAATATATGTGCAATGCAAATTCAAATATACTCCTTTTTATACATTACAATAGCACTTCTCATACACACCCTACGAAAGATAGAAAAAATAATCAATACAATTTGAAAAGAAAGACAAATACACAAAAATATTCTCCAGACAAAGTTGTAGATACGAAAGGTAAACGGGACACCCCGAATATAAATAACTCTACTCTTTGCTATATTATCGTTAAGGTACACCACAAACACATTTATAGAAACTAAGCCTTCATAAGAATTTAAAGTAAGCTTGGGGAACACATTCCGAGGACGCAGGTAAACTCAAGTCCTATTGAAATACCAAGGAAACTCGTATTACAAATAAAGCCTGCAAGTTCTTTACAAGCGCTTCAATGCGGGACTTGTAAAAATCTCTGCAAGAAGGAGCAACGTTAGAATTACGATATGGAATAAACGAAAGGTGTGTACGAGAAGTGATATATGTATATATATACATATATATATATGTATATATATATATAGATATATATAATTATATTTATAAATAGACTCATTCACGCACGCACACACACACACAAGCACAAGCACACACACACACACACACACACACACACACACACACACACACACACACACACACACACACATACACACACACACACACACACACACACACACACACACACACACACACACACACACACATATGTATATATATATATATATACATATATATATATATACATATGTATATATAAATATATATATATATATACATATATATATATATATATATATATATATATCACTAATTCTCCAAACAAAATCCTTCCACAAGGAAATATTCAGGCCAGACCGGGTAGGGAATCGATGTAATAAAATTGGGTTTATGTCAGCTGTTAGTGCATATGTGTGCACAGTACTTACAAACATACGTGTGCGTATGCGCATGCATGTGCATGTATGTGTGATATGTGTGCATGAAAGTTTTTCACTCCTTATTTAGTGTAGTCTTGTCAGTTGGTGGTGCTCTTTGGATTCGATGACATAGACTGTGTGTGTACGTGTGTGTGTGTGTGTGTGTGTGTGTGTGTGTGTGTGTGTGTGTGTACGTGTGTGTGTGTGTGTGTGTGTATTCACTTGGTCTTTGGATCACGTGTTGGACTCGTGATCGACAGCTATTTCCCTCCTGGAAGAGAGCTCAGAGCTCGTAGATCCGATCTATGGGTAATGCTATGACCTTGCACACACACACACACCCAACTCCCCGCCCACGAGAGTTGGAGTAACACCCCTCAGCGCTGCAATACTGATATTATTTCAGCCCCGGGCGAGGATCGAACCCGGACCTCCGTAGTGGCAGGCCAGAGCTCTAACCACAGCGCCATGAGAGGTGCGTGTGTGTGTGTGTGTGTGTGTGTGTGTGATTCACCTTGGTCTTTGGATCACGTGTTGGACTCGTGATCGACAGCTATATCCCTCTCGGAAGAGAGCTCAGAGCTCGTATGACCGATATATGGGTAATGCTATGACCTTATACGTAGACACACTCCCAACTCCCCGCCCACGAAAGATGGAGTACCCCCAGTACCCCCGGTACCGCCGTACTGACAATCTGGGACTCTACCAACCGCAGCTCCGGGTGGAGTGTGTGTGTGTGTGTGTGTGTGTGTGTGTGTGTGTGTGTGTGTGTGTGTGTGTGTGTGTGTGTGTGTGTGTGTGTGTGTGTGTGTGTGTGTGTGTGTGTGTGTGTGTGTGTGTGTGTGTGTGTGTGTGTGTGTGTGTGTGTGTGTGTGTGTGTGTGTGTGTGTGTGTGTGCGTGTACGTGTGTGTGTGTGTGTGTGTGTGTGTGTGTGTGTGTGTGTGTGTGTGTGTGTGTGTGTGTGTGTGTGTGTGTGTGTGTGTGTGTGTGTACCTATTCATTTGTTTCATGTCTATCTTCTACCATAATTATTATTGGTTTTATGTCATGGATTCCCTTGTCCAGGGTCATTGAGACGGTGCGCTTCTGTCCGTGAGGACAATGTCGCACAAGTAGTAGAGGAGAGGTTTAAAGAGAGTGACAGAACTTAGGTATAGTACATTGCTTTTTGGAGTAAAGATTATATCCCAGTTATAGAATGATGTTACGTAACTCTTATCTGTAAGCATGTCACTAATGTTCCTACAATATCAACTTCATAAAACTTATGGAAACAACATCCCATACGGGGTCTAGTGATTGTAGCACATACAATCATGACCGACGAACAAGAGCAACTATGCGCATTTATGTATTCTTTTTTGTCTGTGGTACTATACTTAATGGCTGCCAGTGTAACGAGGCCTTCAACTACAGTTAAGGTTCAGGAAGCACTGTCGGAGATAATGGCACTCTCTGGGGACTGGTTACTACGTGCCCCTTTCCTAACTTGCCTCGAATTTCCGGGTGATGTACTGTGTGCGAGCATCTGCAGCAAAACGGAGGTACCATCAATAAACACAGAAGTAGCTACACAAGGTATATTAATGTATTGTACCCACCAAGATTCAATGAGCCCCCTCCCCCCCAAAAAAAAGATAAAAATAAAATTGCTATAATCAAAATTCTAAAGGATGTTAAGAAATAGAGTCAAGAGAGAAAGTCATGCCCTTTTTAACAGAGGGTGGGCAACCAAATTTTTTTGTAAGAGCAACTAAGATTAAGGAAGAAAAACACCCCTAGCCATATAAACAGCAACAACAAGAACAAGAACAAGGTCAAGGAGAAAGACATGGGAAAAGACAAGGATAAAGACAAGTGCAAGGACAAGGAGTAGAAGAGAAAGCTGTGGAAGCATAGGATGACGAGGATAATGCGGACGATGAGGACGACGAGGATGATGAGGATGACAAGGATGATGAGGATGACGAGGATGATGAGGATGACAAGGATGATAAGGATGACGAGAATGGTGAGGGTAACGAGGGCAACGAAGATGACGAAGACAATGAGGATGACGAGGACGACGAGGACGATGAAGACGATGAGAACGACAATAGGAAAAATTGAAAAACTAGTAACTCTTGAATAAGTGACAGCTAAAGCCTCGGTTACATCCATACCAGAAGAAGTCAATGGTACAGTGGCATTAGAAGATTAGAGTATTTTTTAGAGATCAGTAGTGGCTGCGAGGTATCACGCACAGTAACAGGGGTAATAGGAACCAAGAAACAGGGGATCGGTGCCACCTGCGTAGAGCCGGTGGCCAGGGCTGGTGATCAGCTGCCCAGGTTGTAACACTTCACCCCATACCATACAACACATAATGGAAGACTGCATTATACACAATCATGCACGCAAACAACAAAACATACACTCTATAAAAGATTTGTGGGAAAACCCAGTTTCGGCTGTGGCTTTCCTTGGGGAGACGGGACTGCTCGGACAGACAGTCTAGGGAACGACAACAACAACAACAACCAAGAAACAGGTGCCATGGTTCCTCCCTTTCATGGTTCTTCAGTATTGTTCCAGTAAAGTACGGATTGTGGCGCAATACTTGGTCATGTGTTGGCCATTTGACACGTTTGTGGCATGCGTAAACACGTCCTAACAGGTTTAGTGAGGTCGGGAGAAAGGCAAGTGCGCTTCGCTGTGTATTTGTGCCTTATGTTGTCATGTATACAAATTTCTGTGAGTAATGATTTCCTGCTTCATGTCGTTGGCAGTTATTTAATCATGGGGTATTAGGAAAATTTAATCTAGAAAATTGTGTAAAATTTGTCTAAACAAGTTTAATTTTGACTACCGCCAGTCACCTAATATTCGTCCATCGGATTGAGGGGATTAGGATTGACTTTTCTGCACAATTACAGCGTTTTGATGTGACAAATAACAATTGACTTTTATAAGTACTGTGCGACTGGGAATAGGGAAGGGGGAGGGAAGGGAAACGGAGGAGGAATATTATAATCGAGAAATTTATTTGACTGCGTTTCATACACTAGGTATGAATGCGTTATGAGGGCCTAAAACGATTTATTTATGTTCAGTGCAATATGGTTGTTCTTCCAAATTAAAATTTTGCTGCAACGCCAAAAGTGGGGAACCCTATGTGCTGTCAGGACTGCATATCATGTAGAGTAAAATCTGTTCAAATCAGACTGAGTTGCAGTGTCGTAAAGAGGGGAGAATACGTAAACATACGGATAGAAAACGGAAAAAATAGAGGGAACGATCATTATCTGTCTGCGTGGTTTGTAAGCATGCATCCAGGAAATTAAAAATCACATTGGTTGAGCGAGGGGAAAAAGAGGGGGAGATTTTTGTTATTAAACATGGAACGGTGATTTGTGCTGAATGGTGCGATCTAATAAAGAGTGTGGAGGCTAAGTAGATTAAAACTCTCAACGTCTGTGAGCGAGAAGCGAGGCAGATAGTGGTTCGAGTCCCTCTATTGTCAACGGGTGATGGCAGTAAAGGCATACGATCGCCTCCAAACTCGAACAAGATATATCCTACTTAACCACTTCGAAGAGTAGGGGATGAAAATTTAAAGATGTAGAAAATACTAATCTGAATTAACACAAGGATAAAAGACAGAAACGAGAGCAATTCAGTACCCTTGAAAAAGAAATACGGTTCAGAGATCGGCTAAAGATAAAAGGACTGGACGGAATTTGGTCAAAGTGGTTTTATGTGAATTGTTGAATGAAAAGAGTCTTTGTAGAGAGGTATCTAGGTGTGGGTATGGTAACATAAGAACATAAGAATAAAGGAGACTGCAAGAGACCATAAGGCCTACACTAGGCAGCTCCGTATCCATTACCACCTGTCATCCCCATCCATAAAGTTGTCTAATAGTTTTTTAAAACAACTGATAGTTTCAGCGCTTACTACATGGTTACTAAGTTTATTCCATCTGTCGATCACCATATTAGTAAACCAATTCTTGCCTATTTCCTTCTTAAATCTAAATTTGTCCAGTTTATACCCATTACTGCGAGTCCTGCCCTGTTGTTTTATTATGATGACCTTGTTTGCATCACCCTTGTAACGGTTAGTAGTAGTTAGCGAAGGGACAGAGAGAAGGGAAGAATGAAATCGTTTGGAACTGAAGGATGAGGGAAACATCAAAACGTTCGGAAACTGAGCACCGCTGTAAGATGAAAACAGTTCCATATGTCACATGCAGGAACATAGATTCCAACGCCGAATCCTTCGTGGCGAATTGCCCGATGGGTTTCATTCAGAGAGCAGCGTAGAGGGTATAAAGATCTCATCAGCTGCACACTAAAAAATGTAACATAGCACCTTAAAATTTAAGAATCTTAATCCTTATCCGAGTTGACTGGCGAGAAACCACTCCGACACTGAGCACAACACGGAGCAGAACTGTGGTGCCGCAGAGAAGAGAGGAACAGTAAGAAAGCACTAGATCATGATGGAAAAACATTTCAAGAGATTCCCCTACTCTTTCCAAAGGTATCAGAGGATAAAATATATTGGTGTATTCACTGGTCCACATATAAGGAAAATGTTGGAGTCGATGCAAGTTAAGAATGCAATTAGTGATGTCGAAAGAGAGGCGTGGTGTGCCTTTCGGGGTATAGTTAATGGATTCCTTTGTAATAATAAAGACCCAAAATACAAGCAGCTCTCAGCAAAATTTTTGGAAATTTATAAGAACTTAGGATATAGAATGTCAGTATAGGCGCACTGTTTGCATTCACGTTTATTTTGTTTTATTTATTTATTCATTTATTTATTTATTTATTTGTCTATATCTATTTATTCATTTATTTATTTATTTATCTATTTATTTATTTATTTATTTATTTATTTATTTATTTATTTATTCATTTATTTATTTATTTATTTATTTATTTAATTTATCATTATTATTCATTTATTTATTTATTTATTTATTTATTTATTTATTTATTTATTGATTTATTGATTTATTTATTTTATTATTATTATTTTTGTTTTACTTATTCGTTTATTTGTTTTTATTTATCTATTTATCTTTGTTTATATATATATATATATATATATATATATATATATACAGTATATATATATATATATATATGTATATATATATATATATATATATATATATATATATATATTTTATTTTTATTTTTTTTTTTAACTCGGGAAAAGTGAGTGAGGAACATGGTGAGAGGTTCTATTAGGACATTGCTGCCGAGGAGAAAAGATACCAAGAAAGATAGGACACTGATATAATGGGAGACTAAATATCGTCACTTGTGCGTAGAGATCAAGGAGCTCACGGTAGGAATCACGGGCTCTAATAGCATTACCACATGTTTTATGCTTACATTTTCTCATTAATTCAAAAGAGTAATACACGGACTTCTATTCATAGCTATCATCTACTATCTATAGACAACGTGAATATGCTAAATATAGTATACTATCGCAGCTATGTATTGTTTCTTTTGAATATAAAATATCGATGCTGTGCAATTTTCAATAGTATTTTTAAAATCAGGAGAGTATACTACCTTATAAACACTAAAGACATTTAAAGAAATAAAACTAGCGTTACCCAATGTTATCAACAACGAAATGAAAATACAGTGTAATCTAAACATAAGGTAGCATGTTTATCACATTGTTATATGGTACAAAAGCTTTCACCCAGTATCGTTACGTTCTTTAATTAAACTGTCAAGGCTTGTAATTAATCTTAATTTATTCCAATTAATTCAAACTTCTCATGGTCCCCAAGAAGCTCAAGGGTTACAATTACGCTCCATTAGACTTTGTTGTTGAACGTAAGCTGTCTCATTTGTGTTAACTCTAAAGTTATAGTAACTATAATTATATTTCATATAATTATAAATTTATAGTATAAAAGCTCTAAAGTATGCTTTGGTAATTTTTGTTAAGATACATATTCGTTGATAATACTTAAGTATAATCTGTGTAAGATGACAACATCTGGTTGTTTTCATAAATGGAAATAAAGACCCATGAGATTTTTAGATGACACCTCAGAAAAAAAAAATATATATATAAATAAATAATGAATAATAAATAATAAATAATAAATAATAAATAATAAATAGTAAATAATAAATAATGAATAATAAATAATAAATAATAAATAATAAATAATGAATAATGAATAATAAATAATAAATTATAAATAATAAATAATAAATTATAAATAATAAATAATAAATAATAAATTATAAATAATAAATATTAAATAATAAATAGTACATAATAAATAATAAATAATAAACAATAGTAATAGATAATGAATAATAATAAATAAATAAATAAATAACAAAGATAAAGATATTGGCTATAATGTCATTTTCAATAAATAATGATAATAAAGTTACTATAAAAGAACCATAAAACCCATTAGAGAATCTCCGAGCTTACTTCAGCAAAATCCAGAGTAAAGAACGATGGGGGATAATGAGAGTGAAGGGAAAAATAGTGAAGAAATGAAGAAATGAAGAAATGAAGAAATAAAGAAATAAAGAAATAAAGAAATAAAGAAATAAAGAAACAAATAAACAAATAAATAGACAAAAAGCAGATAAACAGACAAACAGACAGACAGACAAACAAACAAACAAACAAACAAACAGACTAAGAGACAAACAAATGGACAGATGGACGAACGAATGAACGAGTGAATGAACAAACGCATAAATGAATGAACGAAGGAAGGAAGGAAGGAAGGAGGGAAGGAAGGAAGGAATTTATTATTAAATGAATCAATAATTCATGACAAACAAATATAAGATAGTTTTCTAACCAGATACTAAGAATGCACACGAGGAATTATTGAGGGATTAGTTTTTTTCAAATGTATAGTAATCTGAGATTCCACTCCTAATAGATGAAACAAAATCATAGCATGAGATGGAGCCTTGAGGTTAATCAAAGAATTAAATATTTCATCCCGTGGCTAATTAGAACAGATCTTAACCACTACAGCCTCATGTCTATTCTTGTCCTAGATTGCATTTAACTGTTTGTTAATATATATAAGATAATTTAGTGTCATTAGGTTAAAATGATTAAGCTATTTTTACTTCGCTCCAAGCTGATATTCACTGGATTGTTAATTGTACTTAATCATATGTCCCCTCGTCCATATAGTTTTCTAATTGTTTCACGCGGGTTTTAAATGGTAGGGACAAATACATTATTTATAACATAAGGATCTATCTATCTATATGTATCTATCTATATATATATATATATATATATATATATATATATATATATATATATATTTATATACTGTATATATATATATATATAAATATATATACATATACATACATGTATACACATATATATACATATACATACATGTATATATATATATATATATATTATATATATATATATATATATTATATATATATATATATTATGCCTTTTCACTCCCAAATCTGAGATGTGTTTGGCAAAGTGGATTAGAATAACTGTCCTACATCAATTTCATCCTAAGTTGACATAAATATTGTTCTCATATAACCACATGAAGCTTTTTGGGCTTTTATAACTATT
>NC_134786.1:13207379-13209879 GCF_046742065.1 Oratosquilla oratoria | reverse complement strand
TTTCATTTGTTCACTTCTTATTCCACCTTTTCCTCACTTCCACGTCTTTCACTTGCAATTCTTCAACTTCTTCCACTTCTTCCTTTTCCACTTACTCTTATTTTTTTCTCTTCTTTTTTTTCTTCTTCTTTTTCTCTCCTTTTTGTTCTTCTTTTTGCTCTTCATTTTGACTTTTTTTTTCTTCATCCTCATTTTTTTCCACGTTTTATTCCTCTTCTTTTCTTATTCCTCTTTTTTTTTTTTTTGCCTTCTCATAATTTTTTTTTCTTTTTTATCCTATTCAATTTGATCTTCTTCCTCTTCTTCTTCTTCAACTTGTTCTTCTTTTTCCTACTGTTCTCCTACACCTCTTATCATTCTATTATTTTTAAATCTATCTCTATCTTATCTCTCTTCACCTTCTTTCACTCTCTCTTCCTTAACTTTTTTTTATCTCCTTTGTTTAATTTCTTTCATTACTTCCTCCTGACTATACTTTTCTAATTTGTCCCTTTCTCTTTTTGTCTTCCTTTCCCCCCCTTTTTTTCCCTCTATTATTTTCAATTTATCTCCTTTACTTCTTCATTTTCTCTTTCCATTTTCTTTTTTTCTTGTCTATTTTCCTTCTTTATTTTCCTCTCTATTTCTTTTATTTTTTCTCTCATTTTTCTTTAACTTTTTTCCTTGCTACTCTCATTTTTCTTATTCATTTTTTCTTGTTCCTTTTCTTTTTCTTCTTTCCTTTCTCCTTCTTTTCCTATTTAGAAAGACTATCTATTACCTTCTTCTTGGTTACTAACTACTCCAAGATTATTGGTATTGGCTGTAGCTATGAACTCTAGTCTTCAAAAAGATCTTCGAAACTATCGATTCTCCTCTGACTTGTCTGGGTTTCCTTATTTTCCTCTCACGCACTTTGTTTTATGAACATATAAAGTGTATATCATATTAACACTGTCTCTAGCATTCATCCTATTTTGTTCGTGTTTAAAGAATTAACTTAGCATCATCAGTTATATTAGGCATATACATGTCGCTTGTTGTGCTTGATAACAGTCCAAATAATTCAAAGTAAAAATATTTTGGGAGAAATCCTGTTTTAACATTTCTAGTTTGAAAAGGAGTATTAACGTTTTTTGTACACGTCATACCTGAGTAGTCCCTTAAAGCTTTTTATGTTTTCTACTTTGGATACATACGAAAGGTTGTCGTAATTTCCAGTTTCAATAACCGCCAACTAAGTTTTTTGATTCCTTGGAAAGATACATATATATATATATATATATATATATATATATATATATATATATATATATATATACATATATATGTATATATATATACATATATATATATACATATATATATATATATATATATATATATATATACATATATATATATATATATATATGTATCTTTCCAAGGAATCAAAAAACTTAGTTGGCGGTTATTGAAACTGGAAATTACGACAACCTCGACAGCCGTTTTTTTCAGCTGAGGGATTCCTCAATCCCGCAGTCTTTGAAGGAGGAACCCACCCCGATGGTCGGGTGATTTTATTCTCGACGTGGGCGACAGGAGGTCTTTTTTTCGGCTGAGGGATGTCTCAGTCCCGTAGTCTTTGAATGAGGAACCTACCTAGAAATCGTAGGGCCATTTTATTCAGCCGAGGGAAGCAGCACCTGGTCAGACGGTGAACGGACGTATCAACTCGCTCCGTTCTGCTTATGGGAATTCGTTTGTGCCGTTTTTCTGCTGATGATGACAGAGAGTCTTTCTCCTGTTAGTGGCATGGCGCTGTACTCCTTGTAGTGCAATTGCGCTGTTGTCCTGTTAGAGTATTGGACTTTATTCTTCTGGTAGTAGAATGGGGCTCTTCTCCTGGTCGAGGAATGGCGTTCTTCTGCCTCTGTTGAAGCCTTTCGCCTTCTATGTTTCTGGTGATGGTAAGGATATGGCGCTGTTTGGGTGGAATTACTGCCTCTGTTATTCAGGATAGGCTTCGAGCTTTTCTTCAAGAGTAGCTTTGAGCTCTTTTCCTGGAGAGGCTTCGTGGTGTTTCACTTGAGTGGCGCCGAGCCGTTGCACAAGTGATAACACTATGGGCCTTTTCTCTTTCTGCGTAAGGTTTTGTGTTCCTTTCTTTATTGGCTACGCTTTATTTATTTCCTAGATGTTTCTATCTGTTAGATCAGGAAAGCGTTGTGCCAATGAGGTTTTCAGTGGTATACTGTTAATGTTTTTATTCGTTAATTCGGCTCTTTACTTTCATTCGAGGGGGGACGGAGACAAGAGGGGTGGTGATGGACAGTAACTCCGCTAGTACCGCGTTGATTTTAACTTTCAGAAATATATTAAATACCTCTTGTCTTCGTTGTTTCAACCCCTCGATTTCTTTATTCGAGCCGGGCCCGCCTACCCCTGGCCTCCATTAGCGCATCAAGTCAGACCCAAGAGAGTGAGAGAGAGAGAGAAAGCGATAGAGAAAGAATAGCCGCGGAGGCACTCGAAGTCGGCC
>NC_134786.1:13194879-13199879 GCF_046742065.1 Oratosquilla oratoria | reverse complement strand
TTGTCTTATTCAGTGTATGTTTAATGTACAGATCCAAATCAGCTCCTTCTCCACATAAAGCGAATTAAAACAAAGGAGATATCTTGCAACAAAACAAGAAATACTATTTAAACAGTTATTTAAACATATATACCTTCAATAAGAATGCATGAATTGTTATATTTCTTCTTCTTTGTCTTCTTCCATTTCTTCTTATTCCACTTCTTCTATTTCTTCTTCCTCTTCCACTTCTTATTCTTCTTCCACTTTTTCTTCCACTTCTTTTTACTCCAATTTTTCATTTGTTCACTTCTTATTCCACCTTTTCCTCACTTCCACGTCTTTCACTTGCAATTCTTCAACTTCTTCCACTTCTTCCTTTTCCACTTACTCTTATTTTTTTCTCTTCTTTTTTTTCTTCTTCTTTTTCTCTCCTTTTTGTTCTTCTTTTTGCTCTTCATTTTGACCTTTTTTTTTCTTCATCCTCATTTTTTCCACGTTTTATTCCTCTTCTTTTCTTATTCCTCTTTTTTTTTTGTTGCCTTCTCATAATTTTTTTTGTTCTTTTTTATCCTATTCAATTTGATCTTCTTCCTCTTCTTCTTCTTCGACTTGTTCTTCTTTTTCCTACTGTTCTCCTACACCTCTTATCATTCTATTATTTCTAAATCTATCTCTATCTTATCTCTCTTCACCTTCTTTCACTCTCTCTTCCTTAACTTTTTTTTTTATCTCCTTTGTTTAATTTCTTTCATTACTTCCTCCTGACTATACTTTTCTAATTTGTCCCTTTCTCTTTTTGTCTTCCTTTCCCCCCCTTTTTTTCCCTCTATTATTTTCAATTTATCTCCTTTACTTCTTCATTTTCTCTTTCCATTTTCTTTTTTTCTTGTCTATTTTCCTTCTTTATTTTCCTCTCTATTTCTTTTATTTTTTCTCTCATTTTTCTTTAACTTTTTTCCTTGCTACTCTCATTTTTCTTATTCATTTTTTCTTGTTCCTTTTCTTTTTCTTCTTTCCTTTCTCCTTCTTTTCCTATTTAGAAAGACTATCTATTACCTTCTTCTTGGTTACTAACTACTCCAAGATCATTGGGATTGGCTGTAGCTATGAAGTCTAGTCTTCAAAAAGATCTTCGAAACTATCGATTCTCCTCTGACTTGTCTGGGTTCCCTTATTTTCCTCTCACGCACTTTGTTTTGTGAACATATTAAGTGTATATCATATTAACACTGTCTCTAGCATTCATCCTATTTTGTTCGTGTTTAAAGAATTAACTTAGCATCATCAGTTATATTAGGCATATACATGTCGCTTGTTGTGCTTGATAACAGTCCAAATAATTCAAAGTAAAAATATTTTGGGAGAAATCCTGTTTTAACATTTCTAGTTTGAAAAGGAGTATTAACGTTTTTTGTACACGTCATACCTGAGTAGTCCCTTAAAGCTTTTTATGTTTTCTATTTTGGATACATACGAAGGGTTGTCGTAATTTCCAGTTTCAATAACCGCCAACTAAGTTTTTTTATTCCTTGGAAAGATACATATATATATATATATATATATATATATATATATATATATATATATATATATCTATATATATATATATGAGAGTAATTCGCTAGTAACAGCGACATCAGTCCGATAATTTTATGGTAGTCGCATGCAGGATTCAAACCTACTGCTATCGGCCACTCGTAAGATACCTTCACAGAGCCTTATCCCACTACACCAACAGACACTTAAAAGCCTTGAAACCTAGAATCGAACTAATTCCCGAGGATAGGAAAGATCATTAATCTGCGACCCCAATTCCTGTTTTACACAGGGCCCAAGTGCACCAGTTGGCAAGGGGTAAGGATCGGAACAAATCCCTTTCACGCTTTTCGCCATTGTAACTATGAGAGCAATTCGCTAGTAACAGCGACATCAATCCGATAATTTTATGACAGTCGCATGCAGGATTCGAGCCCACTACTATCGGCCACTCGTAAGATACCTTCACAGAGCCTAAGCCCACTACACCAACAGACACTTAAAAGCCTTGAAACCTGGCCGATAGCAGTGGGTTCGAATCCTGCATGCGATTGTCATAAAATTGTTGGATTGGTGTCGCTGTTACTAGCGAATTGCAACACTACACTATATATAAGACACATACTCATCACTGCAGACTTAACAAAATTCAGTTAAACGTGACAAATCTTTTGGCCAATGCCTGTTTCCTTATTGACAAAATAGTGTTTTATTTGCTCACAACAGGACTGTTGTGGAAATTGTAATGGTAAATTAAAGAGGATAGAAGGTTCACACCAGGCTTAATGACCCCCTTATGGGTCGATAGCCTTAAGATAAGAAAAAAAAAATAAAAAAATCGCCCTTGAAGATGGAATAAGACAGTTCCGAAACGTCGGCCACAATTAGAGAATTACTGGACAAACGTAATGAACAAGATGAGTGAACTGTACGTCGTATAGAGAACATACGGAAGAAACTTATCAAAAATGAATCTTCATTATCCTTCAACCTCGTCTGCCTACAAGAATATATATATATATATATATATATATGTATATATGTATATATGTAAATATATATACATATATATATATGTATATATACATACACAACACACACAACACAACACAACACACACACACACAGACACAAACATACACATACACACACACATACACACACACACACACACACACACACACACACACACACACACACACACACACACACACACACACACACACACACACACACACACACACACACACACACACACACACACACACACACACACACACACACACACACACACACACACACACACACACACACACACACACACACACACACACCCTTCTCCATTCACCCCTATCTTTTATATGTATATATATATATATATATATATATACATACATTCATAGGTGCATATATGTTCTACATATTCTACTCGTACACTCTCTATGATATTTGATTTTAAAGCACTTATTCCAATCAGATTTCTCGTCCTTCCAGAGGATAACATTGGTAAAAATTCAAATCCCTTGCTAATATTGACAGTTTCTCACTTCATCACTTCTTGTAATCTAATTTCTATTTTCGCCGCTTCCTTACTTTCTTGGTAAACGTATCATCTTTCCTGAGCTCTCTACTAAACGTGATAACTCCATCCTGTTTATAAAAGTTCTCATCTTCGCCCTCCTGAAAGACGTCTGTGCGTGACTTTTCAGACTCTTCTTTCAAAGATGTTCTCCAGTAACCACTTATCTAAGATCTTTTCAAAGTTTCTTATTACACCTATTTTTTCTTGAGATTGTTATGCCCATGCATGGATTTTGTCTTTATCAGTTAACCAATATCTTTTTCATTTCCTATTGTACGTATAGATACAATTTTCCACATACTATAACATTGGTTGCATGGTTATTTGCAGTCAGTACTCTTAGAGTTTTAGCGGCATCGCTATGAAATACAATCATGCAGCATTCCTTTGAGTTTCGGAGACTTATCTTTACTCACAGAAGAACACAGGGGCTTTTTTTTCTCTTTCTTTTTCTTTTATTACTCCTTTCTGCTCTTCTTAATACTTCTCCTTTAATTTCCATTGATTCCAATCACTCTTTAAGTTGTACACTACATTTATCACACCATCTTCCTTTCCCACTCTTTCCGCATGTAACAGTTTCACATCCTCTCCTCTTCCCACACTTATTGCGTGTTTCAGTTCCTTCAAAGGAGGATGTAAAATAAATAATTTGTGTCCCCTGAGCCTGAAGGCCATTCTATATTAATTGAACCTTATATTGTACACTGAGAATAGAGGACAAAGAGAGAGGGCCAAAGGGTGAATGAGTGATGTGGATATACAAACTTGATATGTGCGTGTAGAAAAGAGAAACGGGTCAGGTAGTTACAGAATGCAGGGAACGTGTATCAAAAATATATATGACGTCGTTTGATGGCAATGATATGGATGAATAGAAATTTTTACTTTGCATACACAGAAAAATAAAATCATAAATAAACTAAGACTTTATAAGGCCTAATTAATCATGAACACATAAACGCATGCATATATTGTATCATTAAGAAACCATAACAAAAGACATCCACATACAGTATGATTTTCATGACCATAAAGTGTCTTGTGGGTTTTCAGCTTGACTAGCCTTCTTGTTATCTTTCTTGGTTAGTGAATTATCTAACGCCAGCTTGACTTCGTGATGAGGATTATCCAAAGAAGACTTACCCATTTTGCACTGGTCACTGAGAAGACACAAAGTGCTTACTGAAGTAGTTTTTAAACAGTTCCAATATGGATATCTTTATGAAGAAGACAAGCAAACACTAACATGCATGCATACACAATGAAAATCCCATGTTTTGTTGTGATAAAAAGGAAGGAAAGGAACTGAAATAAAAGATTAGATATGGAAAAGAGAGACTAATGAATAGATAAAAGGAGGGGGAGGAGGAGAAAGAAGTGTTAGGCTTTGAGATATGGGGAGCTACCCATAGTGGTTCACACAATTTGTTAAACTCGTTCTCCGGAAGTAAATAAATTTCTTATTCGGTTGGTTCTTTCGGCTTCGCTGCCCAAGAAGCCAACGTGATACCCAAGACTTCTTGCAAAATAGAGTTTTCAGGAGCGTTGAAACTTATGCAATGTACATTTGGTTATCATATAATTATACCAACATCAGGTACGTTCGTATACAACGTCCTCAAATATGTATAGACTTTTATATGCTATCATGCAGAAATATTGTACGATATTGCGACTTGATGTCAGCGGCTTATGATCGAGTGCAGAGTTCGGTTGCTCCCAGAGAGACGTGGCTTGTTTGCCAACGATTGAATTCGTCCAAAGACAAACAGCAGTTGTCTTCCTTGTGCGGAGTTTGCCTATTCACTTGTGAATTATTGACAAAGACACTCAAGATATTTGTGTGTACACGATCGTATTTCTATCTCGCAAGGTTATGAATATCTATTCCTAAATA
>NC_134786.1:13184879-13187379 GCF_046742065.1 Oratosquilla oratoria | reverse complement strand
AGGCCACCATCCGACGTGTGGTTCATTGAGACTTCCATTACAAGTCGTGCGTGATCTTGAGAGGACAGTTCATATCCCAGACAACTAGGGAGAACCAGTGACACCAGTCTATATCTTACTAATCTAAACATTTGTTATAAATTTTCAGTTTGTTATATACATATTTATTTTATTTTCTAAAATATATTTGTTTCTTGTTTAATATTACATAATTTTGTCAATCCTAAAGTTGTCTCAGAGGACGAATGCTTGATTGTGTGTGTGTGTGTGTGTGTGTGTGTGTGTGTGTGTGTGTGTGTGTGTGTGTGTGTGTGTGTGTGTGTGTGTGTGTGTGTGTGTGTGTGTGTGTGTGTGTGTGTGTGTGTGTGTGTGTGTGTGTGTGTGTGTGTGTGTGTGTGTGTGTGTGTGTGTGTGTGTGTGTGTGTGTGTGTGTCTGTGTGTGTGTGTGTGTGTGTGTGTGTGTGTGTGTGTGTGTGGTGTGTGTGTGTGTGTGTGCGTGTGAGTGTGTGCGTGTGTGTGCGTGTGTGTGTGTGTGTGTGTGTGTGTGTGTGTAATGTGTGTGTGTGTGTGTGTGTGTGTGTGTGTGTGTGCGTGCGTGTGTGTGTGTGTGTGTGTGTGTGTGTGTGTGTGTGTGTGTGTGTGTGTGTGTGTGTGTGTGTGTGTGTGTGTGTGTGTGTGTGTGTGTGTGTGTGTGTGTGTGTGTGTGTGTATCAAAGCACCTCCCTATTTTCTATCCTTTTCCTCTTTCTCCATCTATCCTCCATTTTCAACTTACCTTCCACCAAAAAAATATCTTATATTTCACCACTCTCTTCCCTTAAAACATGTGCATACAAAAATCTTCCTACTATTTGCCTAGTAACCATTGTATAGACCATTAATGCCCTATCTACCATCTTTCCATTCACCGCCATCTCCCATGTGTACTTATACTTGTCTTTCTTTCTAAGCAATATATTTGCTAGACACATCTCCACCATCAATTCTCTCCTACGATTTTTCCTGGAACTCCACACTTCCCAACCCTTTCGTCTATTGGTTCATTTCCTACCCTAGCAATAAAGTCTCCCAATACCACTACATTGACACCTTTATGCACTCATTTAAATCTTCATAAAAAATTCCTTTTCCGCTACACTCTTCTCAATACCAGCCCCATATGCACTTACAAAAAAACCACCTCGCCCTTCTAAGTGTCACCCTCGTCCACATTAACGTTGAAGAAACCTCCTTCCACTCCACCATACGTTTACCTATCTCTTCACTTACTAGTATAGCCACCCCATCTCTCCCTTGTTCTCTCTTCACTCCAGACGCCCACCCAACACCACTACCAAAGTTAAACTCACTCCTACCTTTTAACTTAGTTTCGCTCAATGCCAACGCATCCATCTTTCTGCTCACAAACATATTACCCATCTCTTTCCTTTTACTCCTATCTGTACGACATTCACGCACATTAAAAGACTCAAACCTTAGGGTTCTGTTGGGAAAACTCTTCCCAGACTCTCTTATGTTTGTTTTTTCTCACTCTCTTAGGAATGTCCCCTTTGTGCCTACAGAGAGAGGGATGCCTAGTCCTATCCCCGTCCTGTGTTTTCGCCTTTTACAACTCAAATAGGAACACTTGGTGCCAGTATTCTTTTCCCCAGACCAATTCAGCTAAAAAAAAAAAAAAAAAAAAGGAAATGAATATTCAGAGAAGTGGTACAGGACAGTATCAATAGTGGGAACAGTATAACGGAGGGACGGTCGCAGTATAATTCAGTATCATTATTTCTCTATGAATAGAGATTTCCTCTATCAAAATGATGTGTAGCTATGGTGCTTAGGGGCGCTCCATATAGACCTTAAAGTGTCAGCTGCATGCTACTGTGCAGCTTTTAACTCCACAATGATAACCAACCAATACCCCGGACGGGGTACTAATGTACAACACTATATGTATAACTATTTTTCTGTTTAGTAATATCTCCATTGATATCTTTCTTAAACTGGTTTAACATTTCCAGGTAAAATATCTTCACTCTGTGTAAATATCAATATCAATAACATTATTATTGTTAAAAATAGTTTCAAGAGGTCTAGCAGGAGCCCCAGGCGATGGAACCTTTGCAGCTGATGCGAGGCATTCTACGAGGGTCATTCTGGAGGAGGACCGTGTTGAAGGGTACTCGCTGCTCTGAAGGCGTCCTGAGGGACTTTACACAAGTTGTTTGTGAAGTAACCTAGAGCTACCGAAGACCTGTCAGGCTTCACCTTTTTTTTTTTTTTTTTTTTTTTTTAGACAAAGGAGAACGACTGAACTTCTTGGACATTTTTATTATAATTCTATGTAATATAAGTTTTTAGATTTCGAATGTTAGTGAAAGTAAAAATGTGCCTCATGCTCTTGTTGTTTGAATATATACAGTATGTACTAGTATATTCCATTATTCGACTGAGTCCTACCCCGTTATAACGAGGAAAATACCTTTGTGTATATAAAAGAAAAAACTAA
>NC_134786.1:13164879-13169879 GCF_046742065.1 Oratosquilla oratoria | reverse complement strand
CATATCTAGATTTAATCAGAAATTGTCCATCTCCCGTGTAATAACTGGTCCATATATATGTCTTCTTGCGGATTAAAAAGCAGTATGTATGGGTCATGGCCTGTGCAGCGTAATATATGGGAACGTTTGCATTACGAGGGATTGCGAAAACTCATAACACAAATGTTTTCTCTGACAAAAACGGCGATCATAAAAATCGTGAATTGATAACATTTCCGAAGATTAATCTAGAATCACGGAATAGAGGTCATCATCCAAGTCTAGAAACTAGAAATAAGAGCTTAGGAGCCTTCAGTATCTGTAATATTTATTTTGTTCTTGTAAAGCTGTAGAACAGGCGGAAAGGGGAATTTACTGAAGTTATTTGAATACATGGTGTGCAAGATGAACATAGTTATTTCCATGTTAAACACACCATTGCCGATTAAGAATATTTTACTGTAGATATTTCTCATTATTGGGAATCTGAAAATTGATACTTTCCAATACTAAAAACTAAAACTTTCTGAATCTAGAAATCTTCAGATACTAGAAGGGCTTTCAAATATCCTCATAAGTTATTCTTATACACTTACTCTTATACTCATTCCACTCACACGCAGTGGTAAGTGAAAAACCCCATGTAAACCAAAGCCTTGTCAATTGCGGCAAGACGCCTTTTTTTGCCGACGTCGGGTCACCTCCCCGCCTGGCTAGGGCTGTCGGTAACCAACGCGGCAAGTCCGCATCGGATTTTGGGACTCGAACTCACGACCACCTGCGTTTTCTTTCCTTATATTGGAGATTTTTTTTATCTATGAAATTTCCAATAAAAAGAACTACGTATACTTCAAAAGGCAACGAAATGTAACAAATGAAAAATACCTTTATCATAGGATTTGCCGAAGACTATGCGTTATTACAATCAACCTTTTTTTAATTATCACTCTTCAGAGCAAAGAGTATGAAAATATAGCAGACATAATGACCTTCTATATCTTTAAAATAAAAGCAAAATTAAAACACAAGATCCAAACTAACTCGTTCATTTTAGCAAGATTTACAATGCAAAACCGTTTGTTCCGTTGCATTACAGGTAATGTCATTCACGCTAGTAAAGGCCAGTTACCCCGGTCTTTAATAAAAGTTATGAATAATGAAATGGCCATCAAGCAAAGCAGTAAACTTGTAGAGCAGATGTCGCTGTTATCAATATTATTCAATGAAATGAATAAGATTTATGTTGTTTTCAAATGTGTGATTAATTTTGAAAAATTTTAACTAACACAATGTGACAATGAAACAGAAAAAATATAAATCTGGCAATGTCTATCAAACCAAGGAAATAAGGTAAAGGCTATTGGATAAAGAGGGAGGATTGAAAGAACATTACCAATGATGTACAAGTATAATGAAAAAAAATCAGTAATAACATTAGTAAAAACAGAGAAGCATAACTACTCATTTGATATTCAATGGTCGATAAGTCGAATGTTTAAATATTACACTTAGAAAAAAGGAGGTAAAAAAAAAAACATGGATCTAGTTTTGGATTTTTTCTTCACTGATTTTACCTCAAGCTTTTTTCATAGGCTAGGACAATGTCCCAATATTTAGAAGAAAAAAAAAAATCTGCATTTTGATATTTCATTGGGAAGTAAGACTCTCTTAAGAATGGACGAATGACATATACGAGTTTTGATAAAGTGAACAATGTAATCACCATTTCGAGATTATACTCAGGAAATGAAACAAAGACGATTTTATATATCCAGAGTCGGCAGTTATTCAATTTTACATCATGAACTCCCTTGTTGATGGTGCACGGGACAGTGTCTTAAGAAACTAACTTTGGTTTATCTATGTGTGTTGGTGGCGCAATCGGAAGCATGCTGCTCTCGCATTCGGATAAGAGTAAATGCGAATCCCTCACTCCTATCCGACTCCCAGTAACGACTGTTACCTGTCTCAATAGTTCAAGTACATAATGGAGCAAAGAAAACGGCTGTGACCTCAGTTCCGCGTCTACTGGCGGTTCGGGACTATTAATCAGAGTGAATGCTCTTCCGAACCTTTGCGTTGTGAGAATGATTCCCAATCACGTTCATGACCTCCTTAACGACCGCCAGCCGCGCGCATGAATACTGAACCATAAAGGGTCGCCTTGTAACTAAAGAATTGATGTAAACTAATATCAGTCTCTTAACCCAGTTAAGCAGCATCTGGCGAAAGACTATTATCACTATGGCCCAGTTTTATTGTTTAGTATTTTAATATATACAGGTTGCAAATACTTGTATAAGCAATTGTATGCCAGCCATCTAAATTTATCTCAACCATAACAATTTTAACTCCCGTATACACCACACACACACACACACACTCACACACACACACACACACACACACACACACACACACACACACACACACACACACACACACACACACACACACACACACACACACACACACACACACACACACACACACACACACACACACACATATATATATATATATATATATATATATATATATATACATATATATGCATGCATTTACTAAAGGCCTTTTCCCCCTCACAAGGAAGGTAGCCAAAAGACAAAGGCATAGAAACCACTCCCACCCATTCCATCCCCATACACTCCACGCCATTCATCCCCTCCCTCCACTTTTCTTGGCTCTTGGGTCAGAAGCAGTTTGCAAGACATAGCATATCCTCAGCAAGGCCGCTTCATTAAATCGGAGACCCTCAAGAAGAAATGGATAAAATGGGGAGAAATCCTTGGGCTGCGTCAATTTCTTTTTCATACATACCCCCGCACCCCCCATCCCCCATCTACTCCCCATCATGCATTACAGCATAATCCATACACAACTATTCTGCACTCACCCCTATCTTCTGTTTCTCCCGTCCTCCCTCCGTAGACATTCCCTTTTTTTTTCCCAATGCCCCTTTTAACCCATCCATCCATCTCATCCTTGGTCGGCCCCTCATGTTTCATTCCTTCCACCTTTGCCTTCCATACCTCTTTTACTAATCTCTCTTCACTTACTCTTTCAATTGTATCCAAGCCATCCCAATACTCTTTCATCAACCCTATCTCCCAACTCCCTTTCCACCCCAGTTCTCTTCCTCACCTCATTTTTCACTCTCTCCAGCCGAGTAACCCCTATCATACTTCTTAGTCATTTCATCTCAAACACATTCACACTCCTCCTCTCTTACTCTCCTATGTTCCATGTTTCTACCCCATACAGTACTGTTGGTACAATCACTACATACAATCTCCTTTTAGCTTCCATTCCCAAATGTCTATATCTCATTACATTTTTAGTACCTTAAGGCATTTGCTTCCTTCTCTCAATCTACATTGTACCTCCACCTCCACTCTTCCCTTTCCCGCCACATTCGCATCCATGTATATATATATATATATATATATATATATATATATACATATATATATATATATATATATATATACATATACATATATGTATATATATATATGTATATATATGTATGTATGTATATGTACAACACTGAATGGGTTCCAGTGATTAGATATACATTTTAACAACCACAATGCACTTTAATTCCAAGCCATCAAGGCCGACATGCAGAAATTGAAATGTGGTACGGGGATTCGAGTCCTTGGCAGTACCACATTTCAATTTCTACATGTCGGCCTTGATGGCTTAGAATTAAAGTGCATTGGGGCTCTTTATATATGTATATATATATATATATATATATATATATATATATATACATGTATGTATGTATGTACAGTATGTATGTATATATACATATATGTATCTGTATTATGCATACAACTTGTATAGATCCCACATCAAGATAGAATATTAAACCGCTGTCAAATCAGATTCCTGAGGATTTGTTAATCGACTTTTTATATCATAACTGCAATACATACATTTTCACTCATTACAATGCTTACGCTAGAGGGCACCTCGTTATTAGAGCAAGCAATTAGACAATGCCTTCCCAGAGGTTTCAAGAACACATGTGCAAATGTACCGAACTCAATGATATACAATTTAGCTGAGGTATAGACATATTCTAGATAGTGTCAGTGTAATTGTGTCTTTAATGAGGCTGCTTGCAAACCATTAGTTATAACGCGTGAGGCAGGTCATCGTCCTATTTAGTTTATTGTTTATGAGTAATCCCTTGTAAATATGATACTTTTAGATTTTAATCTTGATATACATAACGAGTAAAATTTAAGTAACACTATACATACACAAACCTAATTCAATATGCACCAGAATATACGAAAGATTCATTTCATTGCTATCGTATGGGTAAATCTATATTTACAAAAAACCACAAATCATAAAAATGACTTAGTTTCGATAAAGTTTGAGGCAGCGAAGTGTGGTATGAAATTAGACAAAATAGGATCACTAAAAGTGAATCGCAAACTAATTTGGCATTTGAATGTGATTCGAGTGTATAACAATAAAGGAAAGACGCATTGGTTTTCTAACTGTCGGAAATATCATACTTAATTATGAACTGGCATATTTGGGCAGGGAGAAGGGACGTTTTGAACGTGCAATAAATATTATATAACTTCTATGAATAAATCCATTTTTTTATCAAATGTAGGCAGATAGACTGAATACAGTTCCACGTATTATGGTGTATACAAAAATTGATGAACACATAAATGCATGCACACACACACACACACACACACACACACACACACACACACACACACACACAAACACACACACACACACACACACACACACACACACACACACACACACACACACACACACACACACACACACACACACACACACACACACACGCGCGCGCACACACAACACACACACACACACACACACACACACACACACACACACACACACACACACACACACACACACACACACACACACACACACACACATTCACACATACGTACACACACATACACACATACGCCCACACGCAAATGCACACGCAAACGCACACA
>NC_134786.1:13137379-13142379 GCF_046742065.1 Oratosquilla oratoria | reverse complement strand
TGTTGTTGTTGTTGTTGTTGTTGTTGTTGTTGTTGTTGTTGTTGTTGTTGTTGTTGTTGTTGTTGTTGTTGTTCAGTCCATGGCACCAATGGTTTGTACCGGCCATATTGAGGTTCTCCAACACCACATGAAGCAGAAGAAAAATAAATAAACAAAAAATAAGATCATGTCGCATCAATAAAGATGCTCTTATATAAAAGTGACCTCAATACGGATTACTGAAAACAGAATATTTAAACCTAAAAAAAAAAAAAAAAAGAAAGAAAAAAACATCATTTGAAGCAATGCAACATAGGTTATATTTGAGTTCTAATGCGAGATAACAGGTTTGATAATATATATTTCAAAAAGAGTTTCAAATACTATGTCCACGTCTCGCAATACTTAATCGAACATTCTTGCAGAGGGTAAATGTTGGGATGGGAGATTTATGTGAATACGTATAATGCAGAAGAGAAATTAAATTAGACGGCTGGTTTCAGATAAAAAAAAAAAATGACGCTGTTAAGAATTGTCATATCATCCGACAACTGCATTTCAAAGGATCTGAAAATGAGCCACATGGGTTACACTTTCTAATTCCTTGTTATACTGTAGTATCCAATTATTTGTGATGTTACTATATTCTCCAAGTTATTCTATCTTGTATTAACCATGCTGGTTTCATTAGTGCTTCTTAATGTATCATTTCGCATTCAAATTTCCTATCTTTATCATTTGACTAGCCATGGTTTCCCAAAAATCTATCAATCATGTTATTTAATTTTTTGAGTAATGTAACATATTTTAGACAATTCAGTATATCAATCCATCAATCCTTCTCCCTTTATTTTCAATTAGGCAGTGAAAATTCTGCCGCTATAAGTAAGAAAGGATTAAGATGAAAATATGAGAAAATAAAACACAACAGAATAAAACAAAATGCATAACAGATAATATGGATAACGAAAGAAAATTATAGGGAAAAATTAATTGAAATTAAGAAGAAATAAAAAGGGTGAATTCTGACAAAGGTAAAAACTTGAAGTAAGAAAGGATTAAGATGAAAATATGAGAAAATAAAACACAAACGAATAGAACAAAATCGTATAACAGATAATATGGAGAATGAAGGAGAATGATAGGGAAAAATTAAGAAAAATTAAGAAAAAAAAAGGGTGAATTCTGACAAAGGTGAAAACTTGAAGTAAGAAAGGATTAAGATGAAAATATGAGAAAATAAAACACAAACGAATAGAACAAAATCGTATAACAGATAATATGGAGAATGAAAGAGAATGACAGGGAAAAATTAATTAAAATTAAGAAAAAATATAAAGGGTGAATTCTGACAAAGGTGAAAAATTGAAGGGAGAAAGGATTAAGATGAAAATATGAGAAAATAAAACACAAAGGAATAGAAAAAAATGCATAATAGATAATATGGATAATGAAAGAGAATGATAAGAAAAAATTAATTAAAATTAAGAAAAAATAAAAAGGGTGAATTCTGACAAAGGTGAAAACTTGAAGTAAGAAAGGATTAAGATGAAAATATGAGAAAATAAAACACAAAGGAATAGAACAAAATGCATAACAGATAATATGGAGAATGAAAGAGAATGATAAGGAAAAATTAATTAAAATTAAGAAAAAATAAAAAGGGTGAATTCTGACAAAGGTGAAAACTTGAAGTAAGAAAGGATTAAGATGAAAATATGAGAAAATAAAACACAAAGGAATAGAACAAAATGCATAACAGATAACATGGAGAATGAACGGAAAAAATGAATTAAAATTAAGAAAAAATAAAAAGGGTGAATTCTGACAAAGGTGAAAACTTAAGAGGAACTGTACTGAGCAATGAAGATAAAATGAGATGAAAAGGAATGAGACAAAGACGAAGGAGAGTGGACGAGCGAAGTAAACGATTGGTAAGCGAGAAGTTAATGGAGAATTGGAAGGCATTGGTCGTCGGCGAAGAGCCGTGAGAAGGTTACCGACTTCAGCAGAGGACAGGATAAGTGGAGGAAATTTGATATGAGGAAAGAAATGCGCTAAAGAAGAGAAAAGGAGCCTATTAGGGCATTGGATCATGTGATACGATATAGCGAAGAGGCAAGGGAATGTGAGCAGGAGGAGCACAAAGAGGCAATATCGAGGTGGATTTCAAAATACTCAAAAGGAATTGAATTTGATGAAGACATATGGAAGAGAGGATATAAGGAAAGATGGTGGAGAATAAGGAGAAGGAAGCAGAATCAGAGGAATGTAAAACTGAGAAAATAACGAGAAAGAGTGGAAGAGTATATAATATAACATGAAATTTTTTATTTTATCTTATTTATTTAATTGTTTATCTATCTATTATCTTTGGACCAAGGGCATGGCTCATTGAAGTTCGCCCTACAAAGTCCTCTGTAAGGGATACCGTCCTAGCCTCCTGATACAAGAAAGTTCGCGACGTTAATCCGAACTGAATAATAATTGTTATTTATTTATTTGTTTATCTATTTATTTATTTATTTATTCATTTATTTATTTACTTTTATTTATTTATTTATTTATTTATTTATTTATTTATTTATTTATTCATTTATCTATTTATTTATTTATTTATTTATTTATTTATTCATTTATTTATCTATTTATTTATTTATTTATTTATTTATTTAATTATTTATTTGATTATTTATCTATATGTTTATTTATTTATCTATTTGTTTATTCATATATATACTTATTTATTTATTTATTTATTTACTTATTTATTTATCTATTTATTTACTTATTTGTTTATTCATTTATTTATTTACTTATTTACTTATCTAATTAGTTAGCTAGTTAGTTAATTAGTTGTATTTATTTATCTAATTAGTTAGTTATGTATTTATTTACTTATTTATTATTTCTTTTTAGCTGCCACGTTCTACGATGCTGCTTTTATGATCGGATTTCTTTACTGACTTCACGCGCTGACTTTCGTGATTAGAACCGCTTACCTCTTGCTTCTCGCTTCCAAAAAGTAGAGTTGAATATGCACAAATGATGCCAACACGAAAACATTAAAGATAAAGCATGTTAATAATGATAAGGGAGGTTAGTGAAAAAAAACATAGGGAGAGACAAAGAAGGTGAGTGATGTGATAAGCTGGAAGTTAGAAAATAGTTTAATCTTATTGAAAATTAAGAAGATGAACAAGGCCATGTCAAAGAATACATAAGCAATGATGAGAAAAGACAGAAGAAAAAGAACAATGATTAGAAGGGGAAAAAGGAAAAAATATATTAGTGAGATAAAACTCTTTATTGAAAATGGAGAAGTGGAACCAGGATATACTTGGGAAGTGGGAGAGATGAGAAGAAATAATTAGGAGAGAAAGGAAGAAAGAAATACGAACATAATCGTGATCTGGTGAGGTAGAATGAGATGTGATGAAATCCAAAAACCCGGGATCCGGGAAATGTAGTTGGCGTAAAGCGCTGTCTGATGCTGATAAGTAATCCAGTAGAAAGACGTTTGTTTACGAAACGTTTCTCGTAAAATCAATAGAAGTCATTAAAATACGATCAGAAGAGTTAAGGGTGTACCACACCTGCCAGGAAACATATATTCTTTTTGGGGTTGATTGAGGATTACAAAGGATTACAAAGGCGGAGCATGCCGACAGGAGACCTTTTGGTCCATATCTAGGTCGGATGCGAAAAAAAATCATAATAATAAAACAATAAATAAAAAACTATAATAATGTAAATAACAAATAAAATACATAAATAAATGCATAGGTATAGTTAAATAATAAACAAACAGGTAAATAGTAAATAACAATAAATTGACATATAACTAATAATAAATGAAAATCAGACAGACAAATGATAACAAAACAAAAACAAATAATATAAGATATTGAAATATGACGAAGCGTCTGGTTGGTTAAGAGATTTGGAGATCTTGTTAGTCAACTCTAAACATTCTTATTCATAACGCCAGGCCGAAATCAGTTAATTTGTGCCCAGGGCTATCGGTTAGCTGAATAAAATTGTCCAGGTTGAGTTAGGGGGGGGCTAATCTCATAATTTTTCATTGCAATAACTCACCACATTGACCATGTATATCCAACGCTTACAAACTGACGTTTGCGTGTCTGCGTTCAATCAAGGCCATTAATATCAACCGTAGCCAAAAAACAAAGTGAGTTTTAATTGGCTGTCTCAAAGACGGAGAGGAAGTTATTGGGAGAGAAAGTTGCAACGCTGAGCATGAATGCCTGCGTCTCAGACAATCAGTGTTTCAAGAGCATCAGTCGTAGGGAATATATGTGACTTTTCATATCACTCACGACCACAATTAACTCTCCTTGAAAGACATCTGTATTGCTGTTATTGTTACAGTGATATCTATTGTGGTCAAAGGCTGCTTTAACATCATCTCTTCTCTAGTGACACTGGAAAGTGTAAATTTTGCAATTCAAATATCTCTCAAAAAAGAGGAATGATGCATGAATTGAAGAGTCATTTGAACGGCGAGTGTCCGAAAGAATATAAGATTGTGAGTAACAAAAAAAAAAAAAAAAAAAAAGGGGGGGGGGGTAAAAAGAGGAAAGAATCTCCAGCACCAACAAAGCAGTTACACGTACCACATCCCTGGAATCACAAAGAATTATATGAAGTTGAGCTATTCATTTATTCACTCCTAACTATTTTCAATGTTATGCTTCACAAAACGAGTCTTTAGGTTCCTAATGACAATCTCCTTAATCCCAGAAATACGTAGATAGGAATAGTTTTTAGATTAAGCCATACAAATTATAGACATTTATCAATGAAAAAAATCTATCTAATTTCAATTATGATAAAGAATAGCATATTATTCATGGTACGAAAAATTGCATTCATATTCACATTTGCGAATGTTAAAATACATTCTCATTCGAGAGTGCTGAAAACAGATATTCGATCCATCGCTAGTACATGTACAATAATGGATAATGTTGTAGAAATTTAAGATTACACAGACTGAT
>NC_134786.1:13117379-13127379 GCF_046742065.1 Oratosquilla oratoria | reverse complement strand
CTCTATGGAGAACTTCCATCCCTTTCATAATTCTGAAAATGGTCAACAAATCCCCTCTTTCCCTTCTTTGTTCTACTGTTGACAACTGTGATTTCTCCAATCTTTGTTCATATGTCAGATTTGACAGTGTGTGTGCGTGTTGGGCGCACGTTTCTATGTCTGTCTATGTTTCTCTGTCTATTATCTATTTCCTTCCCTCTCTCTATCTCCCCCTGCATGTCTGTCTGTTGGTCTGTTTCTCTGTCTTTATCTCTGACTGTTTGTCTGCCTGTATGTCTGTCTGTCTATCTGGCTGCCTACTTGTTTGAACATCTGTTATTTCACATGTCTCTGTTTACCTCTATTAGCCTGTCTGTCTGTTGACTCGTATGTTTGTTCACCTGTCTGTCTGTCTATCTTTTTTTCTCTCTGTCTGTATAACTGCCTGCCTGTATGTCTATTCCTTTCTGTTGGTCTGCCAACCTGTCTACCTGTCTGTCGGTTTCATCCAGAATGTGATTTCTATTCTTTATCATTATTTTCATATCATATTATCATCTTATCTATTAGATGACACTTAGCTCTATGTAAATTCATATATAGGGATAAATACACAATTATTATTACTAGATAAGTGAATAAATATATAGTATCAGATATATTCTTTATTTACGCTACAGTAATACTGGTAACATCATAGTTCTCTAAGCGTGACAGTCTATACGTTTTAACGTCGCGATATCCTTGGTGGTATTAGAGACTTTATAAGCAAAAAGAATTTACATACACCAAGAACTAAAGCGATCCCTTCATATCTCGACAGTTTTCTTAATCCAGCGGGATTAGTTGGGCCGGAGATAATGGGACTTATGAAAAAGCTGTTGACATTCTCGGGAACAAAAATTAGCTCTGAGGAAAATATTTACACGTAGACAGTTCCAGGACACAGTGCCTTCTTGACCGAGTGAGTTAATTTGTTGCAGCCTGTCGCACATCTCCCAGCTACGTGGGAAACGGAAAGTCCTAAGGGCGTGGTTCTATTCTGCCACAATGACATAGCTCGTCTACACCCACACATTCCAAGGTTGGTCTGGGGCCGACGAGGTATTAGTACACGGTAGAGTGTGCATAAGGTAGAAATGTGTTGGATTGGATTTGTTGTGCGTGTGTGTGTGTGTGTGTGTGTGTGTGTGTGTGTGTGTGTGTGTGTGTGTGTGTGTGTGTGTGTGTGTGTGTGTGTGTGTGTGTGTGTGTGTGTGTGTGTGTGTGTGTGTGTGTGTGTGTGTGTGTGTGTGTGTGTGTGTGTGGTGTGTGTGTGTGTGTATGTGTGTGTGTGTGTGTGTGTGTGTGTGTGTGTGTGTGTGTGTGTGTTTGTATGTGTGTGTGTGTTTGTGTGTGTGTGTGTGTGTGTGTGCCGAATTATCAGCTCATCTCACCTTGCCAGCCCCTACAAAAGATCCCATATCAACAGAATACCTAACAGAAAAGTGGGATAGCATCAGTGAAGTCCTTCTCAACACTGCCAAGGATGTTCTGGGCTTCTCAAGAAGAAGGCATCGAGACTGGTTTGATGAACAGTCAGAGGGAATACACCAACTAATAGATGAGAAAAACCGGGCACATCAGGCAGTGATTGTCAACCCAAATCCAACAACACGTGGCAAACTAGCAGACCTCCGCTCCAAAGTCCAACACGAAACTAGAAAAATGCAGAATGAATGGTGGACCAACCTCGCCACTGAGATCCAAGGTTTCGCGGATACAGGGGACCAACATCAATTTTACAACGCCCTTAAGACAGCATATGGCCCACGAAGCAATAACCTCTGCCCTGTCCGAAGTGCTGATGGCTCCACACTCTTCACTGAGAAGACCGACATCCTCAGGCGATGGGCTGACCATTACCAAGAATTATTGAATAGACAAAATCCTACTGACCCTACTTTTCTCGACAGCCTTCCCAACCTTCCTGTAATTCAAGAATTGGATGACATACCAACCATGCAATCAACAGCCTCAAGAACAATAAAGCCACTGGTCCTGATGGCATCCCAGCTGAGCTCCTAAAGCATGGTGGGCAAGCTGTTGTGAACTGTCTCCACAATATAATTCAAGAAGTGTGGCATTCAAGTTGCTGCCCACAACAATGGAAAGATGCAGATATCATCAGCATTTACAAAAAGAAAGGGGACAGGAACATCTGTGGCAACAGTCGAGGCATCTCCCTTCTGTCAACTTCAGGGAAGGTAGTCACTAGAATACTATTGTCTCGAATTATCAACAACATCATAGAACAAGTATTACCTGAATCTCAGTGTGGCTTCAGACAAGAGCGCAGCACAGTCGACATGGTGTTTGTGGCAAGACAGCTCCAGGAGAAAAGCATTGAGCAACACCAAGACCTCTACATGGCGTTTATAGATCTTGCCAAGGCTTTTGACACTGTGAGCCGTCCTCTCCTATGGCAAGTACTTGTAAAATTTGGATGCCCACCAACATTTCTGGGTGTCCTGAAAGCCTTTCACGATGGCTCTATGGCTCGAGTGTCCAGTTCTGGGCTCAAGTCTGAGCCATTACTTGTTGAGTCAGGTGTGAAGCAGGGGTGTGTTATTGCTCCCATCTTATTCAATTTATTCCTCGCTGCAGTCTCCAACATTGCTAGACAGCAAATCGATCCTGCTGATGGTGTCAGGCTGTCGTACAGGCTGGATGGTAACCTCTTCAATCTACGACGCCTCCAAGCCAAAACACGTGTAACAGATGAAGTAATCCATGAACTGCAGTATGCAGATGACACTGCTTTAGTGAGCTCATCCAAAGAGGGTCTTCAGCGCACCATCAACGCTGTCTCAAATATATATACCAGATCTGGATTAGTCATCAACATAAACAAAACAGAAGTGCTCAGTATCTCTGAGCAACTAGAGCCTCCGGAATTCACCATCAATCAACAACCTCTGAAAAACACTCATGAGTTTACCTACCTCGGCTCAGTGCTCACTGACTCCTGTGACCTGACAAGCGAAATCCAACGCCGCATTGGTTTGGCAGCAGCAGCTTTTGGTAGACTATCACACAGAGTGTTCTTGAACCGCAACCTCACCACCACCACCAAGGTTTCGGTGTATAAGGCAATCTGTCTCTCCATCCTTCTGTATGGCAGTGAGTCATGGGTGCCTTATAGACGCCATTTGAAAAAGCTGGAGGCCTTTCACACCAACTGCTTACAGCGCATACTGGGTCTAAAATGGTGGCACAAGGTACCTCATAGTGTAATCCGTCGACGCACACAAATGGACCCACTGGAAACAGTCTTAACCCAACGCCAACTACGGTGGCTGGGGCATACCATCCGCATGCCAGAAGAGAGACTACCACGTAAAGTTCTCTATGGAGAACTTGCTGAGGGCAGACGCCACCCTGGGGGCCCACGTAAACGACACAAGGACCACCTGAAAGCAACGCTGAAAAAATGTGGCATCGAACCCACCACCATTGAAAATGTTGCTGCCGATCGGGGAGAATGGCGATCCACATGCCAAAACGGCTTAGATACTCTCACTTCCACCTACAACGATCGGGCAGAACATCGAAGACGGCAAAGACATGCGGCACATCAGGCAGAGGGCAACTTTCCCTGTGATACCTGCAGCCGTATATGCAAATCGAGAATCGGACTCCACAGCCATCAGCGAGTTCATCTGGCGTAATACCACTTCTTGGCATGGTGCAACGTCATCGTCGTCAGCGACGGACTACTATAAGCAGTAAGCAAGTGTGTGTGTGTGTGTGTGTGTGTGTGTGTGTGTGTGTGTGTGTGTGTGTGTGTGTGTGTGTGTGTGTGTGTGTGTGTGTGTGTGTGTGTGTGTGTGTGTGTGTGTGTGTGTGTGTGTGTGTGTGTGTGTGTGTGTGTGTGTGTGTGTGTGTTTGTTTGTGTGTGTGTGTGTGCAAAACATAGAATTTATTATGCACTTGATTATTTCTCATATAATGGTTTAGTTTACTATGTGTTTGTTACACTTGATAAACCTCAAAACCTCAAAGCGAGCATCAGTTTTTCTGCATCGTTCAAGACGAAAGTCTTTTCCAGCAACAGAGAGAAAAAATCTCTCAACTGAAGCTGATGATGTTGGGATGCACAGATGTTGGAGAGCCAGTATTGTTAGTTGAGGTAAAGTTGACTGATTCTGTTTCCAAAAGAGAAGTGGATCACTGTCCTTTTCTATTGTTGGTTGACTCAAGTAAGATTCCATTTGTGATAAAGTTGATATTAATGTACAGAAGGAAGAGCTCGTTTATGATGATGTGTCATGAATCTGAACAGCTTGCACTTCTTTCTAGGGACCTCCTTATTTTCCTAAAGGGAATCCTTTTCTTTATTGCCAGTAGATATGATTTCATCTACTTTAGTTTTCAGTAGGGATTTAATTAAATTGACTTCTTTTGGTGAGCACCAGTCCATCTTAGAGCGTGGATCTAGGAGTGAAACCAGCTGAAACATCTCTATGTCTTCGTAGATATTCCATTTTTTTCTCAATTGAACTTTTGAGAGAGGTGATCACGTTTGACTTGTATGTCTGTGACAATAGTTCAAGCTCAGCTCTCAGTACGCGAATGTATGGAATTATTTTTCTTGAAGTTACATTTTCTCCCTGACGCTGTCGAGTCGCTACTTCAAATGGTGTCAAAATATCTGTTATTTCCTTGATGATATTAAGATCATGTTTGGATAGCTTTACTGAACAGTCTAACTGATCAAATTTGGTTGTATCAACATTCAGAAGGGAGCGAAGTATCTTGTTACTGCTGAAAATTACAAATAAATAATCACAATAATCACATTCTAATCAATGATTATTATGAAAAGAATATCATTATTTGATTATGATTATCACCGCAGAGTAAATTTTGATTGAGATTTGATTATGATTACACAAATTTAATGCATTTTGGTTATAATTTGATTATGATTACGTAATCACAGCCATGTATTATGACTTTTTAATTAATCATGCCCATGTCTGGTTTGCGTCCGTGCGTGTTTTATTCTCACGTCCACATCGGGGTCATATCTGCCTTGTATGAGCCGAAAGCCACTGCTGACACAAGCCCAATCTTATCTGCTCCGATACCTGAAAAATTTCGCAATATACAACTCTACATATGTGCCAAACTTCATGATTTTATCACAAAATGAACAATTGTTTGCCTATGACCCCTGACTATTCCCACTATGAGCATCCTCGTATCCTGCTTCTTCTCATTGCATGCCATCTTGTTCAGTCCCGTTTCCACAGCTGTTAGTAAGTAATTCCTCCTCTTTCACCCCTCAATGGCCCCCTCCCCTTTTCCTTTTTTTTTTTTTTTTTTTTTCCTTTTTTTTTTTTTTTTTTTTTTTAGATTGTGCATCAGGATTCAATCAACTGGTGATGGGGTATTATGTCTTTAACCAATTGGTCGATTCATTTCTAAGTTCCTCTCTTTTCAGTTTTTAGCTTTCTACTTTTGTTTCTAGTTATCTTTTCTTATGAACATTTGGTCATCCTGGTTATTGTGATATGTATAAACATTCTTTATTTATCGATTTATGCATTTTGTTTTTTCCTGTTTTTATTTTGTTCTGTATGACCGGTTGCGCGGTATGACTGGACGGGTATGTCAACTAGGTTTTCATTTGTATTTTCAGTTCCTACTCTTGTTTTTTTTTCTTGCATTTTATTCTTGCTACGATGTGATTATTTTTAAGAATGGATATCCATCCTGGAGGTGATTGTATGTTCTGGAGAGTAACAGTCAACTTGGAATCATATTCCAGTGTAGCGTGAAAGACTTTATCATCATTAATCGATCTTATAATGTACATCCCCGAGGAAGAACCCAGAACAGGATTCGAAACGTAGGATTATACCTCTAAAGTCGAGTCCAGTGTTCTTTCTTCCAATATTTTCATTAAGATTTTGTTCCACATATCAACGAGTATGATCCTGTTCTTGTATGAGGAGTGACCACGAGGACAATTCTTTACCAATACCATGACTTTCTTTTTACTTCCCTTCCTTGCCTGGACCGCTGGATGTCTAAAAGCTTTCTGTTCCTCTGTTCAAAGTCTCGGATTCCTGTCATGATATAGATCAAGTTCGGATGGTCGCTTCAAGCATGAGCAAAAATTGTTTATGGAAACGTGTGTCAAGGCTACCTGAGTCTTCGCTTCAGGTTGGTAGCATGGAAAATGAAAAAAAAAATAATAATAATAATAAAATATACAAATAATGAAAATAGTAACATACCCATCTACTTTAATTGGAATAAAATAAAAGTCTAAAAGCAAAGTGCTTAACACGAAACACAATAAATGCTTCATCGTATTGACAATGTAAATACTATTTAAACAAAATGAGAAAAAATACACACACACATATACACACACACACACGCACGCACGCACACACACACACACACACACACACACACACACACACACACACACACACACACACACACACACACACACACACACACACACACACACACACACACACACACACACACACACACACACACACACATACACACATACAAACATGCACACACACACACATACACACACACACACACACACACACACACACACACACACACACACACACACACACACACACACACACACACACACACACACATACAAACATACACACATACCCACATACAAACATGCACACACACAAACATACACACACACACACACACACATACACACACACACACACACACACATACACACACACACACACACACACACACACACACACACACACACACACACACACACACACACACACACACACACACACACACACACACACACACACACACACACACACACACACACACACACACACACACACACACACACACACACACGCATAGACTTGGAACACACAAACAAAAACATATGTAGCATATCAGTTTGGATCATATTCAGCTATCAATGAGTAGATACAACATTGTTGCATGACCAAATTTTGCGCAATAACTGTTATGGCTTCAGGTTTCATTTTATACATGTAAATTCAATGTTAGTTGAACAGTATATATATAAATCTCTCTCTCTCTCTCTCTCTCTCTCTCTCTATATATATATATATATATATATATATATACATAAATATATATATATATACATATATATATATATATATATATATATATATATATATATATATGTATATACTTATATATATATATATATATATATGCATACATACATACGTACACACACACACACACACACACATATATATATATATAAATAAATAAATATATATATATATATATATATATATATATATATATATATATATATATGTGTGTGTGTCTATGTATGTATCAAGGACTACTATAACACAGGACGTGCGCACCCAGATCCTTCGGTCCGCTAGCGGAGGCCATTGCTTTCTTTGTAACCTAACATTTTGTATTGGACAAATATATAAAAACTAGAAACCTAACATTGTATATAGGACAAATATATCAACTATTGACTTAAACAATGCAGTATAAGTTAATATGAACTTTTATAGTGAAATAAGAAACTATTTCTAAGGCACTGTTATGTTTTGAAATGACAATTTTAGCCGGACTTAACAAGTATTGTTGTATAAGATTAGTGAACACCAGGGTTGGCGATTTTTTTTCTTTCTTTTTAGAAAATATAAAAAAATCTATTTTTATTTTTTAGATCAGATATATTTGATTTCAATAGATTTTTTTTTTTTTAGATTTTAGATATTGTGGGATTGCTATCTGATATGCGATCTGATTGCTAAAGGACATTTTTAGCATATAAATATAAGGAGCAGTATTATATAGACTTGCCACAAGTATACAAGGAATGGTATATATCACTGTGCAGCCCACAAGTTTTAACTTTGGGGACTAGATGATTGTTATTCATTTCATTCAACATTGCGTAATATATTTCATATGTTATATTGGAATTCAGCTCACATGGGATTCAGCCCAAAGGGATTTAGCTTAACCTAACCCAACTAGAAACTAAGAAACTAGAAACCTAACATTGTATATAGGACAAATATATGAACTATTGACTTATTCAATGCAGTATAAGTTAATATGAACTTTTATAGTGAAATAAGAAACTATTTCTAAGGCACTGCTATGTTTTGAAATGACAAATTTAGCCGGACTTATATTGTAGTATAAGGTTAGTGAACACCAGGGTTGGCGAGTTTTTTTTTTTTTTTTTTTTAGAAAGTATAATTTTTTTTTAATTTAAATCAAATTTATTTGATTTAATTTTTTTTTTTTATAGATCTTAACTATTGTGGGATTACTATCTGATATGCGATCTGATTGCTAATGGACATTTTTAGCATATAAATATAAGGAGCAGTATTATATAGACTTGCCACAAGTATACAAGGAACGGTATATATCACTGTGCAGCCCACAAGTTTTAACTTTGGGGACTAGATGATTGTTATTCATTTCATTCAACATTGTGTAATATATTTCATATGTTCCATTGGAATTCAGCTCACATGGGATTCAGCCCAAAGGGATTTAGCTTAACCTAACCCAACTAACCCATTATTCTTAGTGAATTTAAAAGTGGACTGAATCCTGTGTGGGCTGAATTCCAAGCCCACCTATTTCATATTCTTAGTGGCTTGTGTGAATATGATCATTATCTAAAAAATAACTACTATACTCAAAAGTAGCCTAAATCACACTGTATTCATTTATTCATTCATTCATAAATTATGCAATATGCTAAAAGTTTCTGTCTCCATTTCAGGATCTGTATCAACACCTTCAATCCCTTCATCATCGGCTCCACTTGAATTATCTGCAAACCTTAATCCACCATTAAAAACGTCACTATCAGACTCCTCCACAGGCGCCACTCCTGCTAAATCATTTTCATCTAAAAGGAAGTCATCAACATCTCTGGACAGATTTATCATAAAAAGTTCAGCCTCTCAAAAGGAAAATATCAACAAATAAGTTGCAAGAATATTTGCTATAAATTCACCATTTTGTCTTGTTCAGCATTCTCAGTTTCTCAATATGGTTCAGAACCTGAGGCCAGGTTATATTCCTCCATCCTGAAAAGATATTGCTGATAAGTACTTGGATCGTGTGCATGAAAAGAAAAAAAAAAAAAAGTGTGCAGATGACCTGAATAATGAAACTGTATGTCTTTCAATTGATGGGTGGTCTAACATCCATAATCTTTAGTCATACAAAATGCTGCATTATTGATCGGTAGTAATATCAGTAAAATCACTAAAATATTGACTGAATAAAACCTATGAAATAAATATTCCGTTAGTGGATATGTGTGTGTGTGTGTGTGTGTGTGTGTGTGTGTGTGTGTGTGTGTGTGTGTGTGTGTGTGTGTGTGTGTGTGTGTGTGTGTGTGTGTGTGTGTGTGTGTGTGTGTGTGTGTGTGTATGTGTGTGTGTGTGTGTGTGTGTGTGTGTGTGTGTGTGTGTGTGTGTGTGTGTGTGTGTGTGTGTGTGTGTGTGTGTGTGTGTGTGTGTGTGTGTGTGTGTGTGTGTGTGTGTGTGTGTGTGTGTGTGTGTGTGCGCATTAGTGCGTGTCTATGCGTGAGTGTGCAAGGTTGTACGTGTGTGTGTGTGTCTGTATGTGTGTTTGGGTGTGTGTGTGTGTGTGTGTGTGTGTGTGTGTGTGTGTGTGTGTGTGTGTGTGTGTGTGTGTGTGTGTGTGTGTGTGTGTGTGTGTGTGTGTGTGTGTGTGTGTGTGTGTGCGTTTATATGCATATGTGTACATTTGAGTGCATGAGCAAACTTGTTTCTGGAGAGAACATTAAACAAAAAAAAAAAAATAGTTAATGGCACTTTTGTTTAATATTTGTTCTTGCTCCAGCACATAACATTAGAGGAAACCTTGGATGTGAGGTCAAGTCTCTCTTGTAAAACTTTCCTCGCTCTTAAGAATATTGCCAAGCAATTCAGGTGTTACTATTTGCATCGAA
>NC_134786.1:13107379-13109879 GCF_046742065.1 Oratosquilla oratoria | reverse complement strand
TTGCTAGTTGGGTTTGTCTCATGTGAATACAGTCCCCTATCTCAGCAATAATAGATCAAAGGACTTGATGACAGTGGAAAAAAAATCACTCTTGTCGTCCAACATATGGGATACTAACTGCATATGTTCTCAATTGATATTTCAGATTTTCTAGAAGCGTTACTACAGACTACTCGCATAACTTTCTTCTTTGAATGCAGAATGATCTCCAGTCAAAGAAAAATAAAAAATACTGATCACTTTTAAGTTCTGCTACCCTCTTTAAATTTCATTTATTACCTTTGTGATTCTATGTCTTCCTTACGATATTTTTCTCAGGGATAAAGACACTATTTATTACTGACAAGTGACTCTCTGATCGTTGCTCCCTCTAACAACTAGATTATCTCTGGATATCAGCTGTGGAACTAAAATTACTCAACTTCATAACGTCCTCACTGTTCGGAAATTTAAGAACGACCGTTACATCCACGTGTCTCCCAGCCTGATGGGTTATAACAAAGACTGACACTGAAAGAACTAATCAACGTAAAAGACTTCTGTTCCCTTCACATGATTCTCTTTTATTTCAGTATTTAGGTCAACCTTCCACATCACCGTCCCAGTGTTGCACCATCTGTAAAAGAGAAATTGAATATCATATGTATGCTTATATCTAAGTTTATTCTAAGAAGGGTGGCAACGTATTATTGCCAATGGTGTGCAGCTAATTGCTTCATATATCTTTGACCAAATGAAGTTAACGGAGCGAATGAGTAAAGAGGAAGACGGAAGGCGGTCTACGAGATTTCACGTCCTGCAGATTTGGGAATGTTGAATAAATTCTATCTAAATCTAGAAATAGTCGAGTTAGACATTTGTGATTCTAGATACTTTTTCATCAATTTACATGCGAGTGATGAAATTATATAGAATTGAACACAATGATGTACATAAACTCAAAACACACCATTAATGCAGAATAAGAAAAGAAACACTTCACTCAGTACCACGGGCTGAAAACCCGATATTTTGATAAAATATATAAAGTTAACATTATATCTTTTCTGGTTTTCTTAAATACAAATAAAATAGATTAGACTGAGAGTGTATATAATGCTTGAAAACAAAACCTTGTTTCCAATCTTATCAGATGGAATCGAGAAGTATAGATAAAACCAAGGAACACAGAAACTCCATTAGAAGCTAAAGGTCTGTCATTCTTTTGCTAACTCATGGAGAGCCTTCAAGAAGGCCAAGTAAAATGAGGGAATGAGAATTCGGAAGCAAAAGAAGACGAAAATTGAGTTTCTTGTCGAACTAGATGAAAGACATTGATGATGCATCAAAGATTTCAACTGATAATAACTATAGTAACGGTGATGACGAAGTTGGTATTGGTGTAAGTTTCGGTGTTAGTATTTGTGGGTTGGTGTTAGTAACGTATCTGTTCTTGATAAGGTGGTGGTCTTGGTGTTGACGGTGGTGATGGTTTTGGTGGTAAGGGTTGCGTTGGTGGTGAGGTTGGGGTTGGTGGCTAGGATAGCGTTGGTGGTGGAAGTTGAATTGGTGGAGGGGATGGAGGGGGTGGTGTTGGTGGCATTGGTGAGTGAGTATGGTGTTAGCGATGGTGGCAACTTTGATCTTGGTACCTATGGTAATCTATGGAGAAAAATTCGAAAAGTCTGAAGGATCCTATTAATGAGTTTTACTCTTCGATCCCGTACGCCAAGTTTAAGAGCAATTAACCTTCTTTTGCAGTAATCCTGAATTTTTCAGCATCGTTTAGAAAAACAATCTAAGGTTTTCATCAAACATACTAAAGCGCTGGGCGAGTGTGTTTCTATAACTTTATATGTGTGTGCTTGACATTAAAAACGTTTTCGATCAAACTACATTAAGAAAATCGATCAGATTTCTTAGACTGATAAAAGAAAAATAATAATCCTGGTATATCATTTTTATAGCACTCCCAAAAATGTGTTTTTAATCCAGTTAATGGTATTTTCATTTTGTGATAATTCTATTTTCATTTGTGATGTTTGAACGTTTTGGTTATTAAATAATTAATGCTGCAATAAGTATTTTTATTGAACACAAATTTGCAAGTATTCAGTGACATTCCTACGTGTATATCAAAATATCACCTCTCCTCACTGTAATCTTTTAATGACACGTTCATAGTCTTAATCAAAACTAGTCGACTCCAAATAAAAATTTAATTCATAGTTCCTGATAATTAGAGCTGGTACTGAATGCTGTAACAAGCCCTTCACAGCAGCAGGTAATAGTGATGTGCCCAAAGGGCGCGCGATATATATATATATATATATATATATATATATATATACATATATATATATACATATACATTATTTATATATATATATATATATATATATATACATATATACATGTATATATATACATGTATATATATATATATATATATTATATATATACAGGTATACATATCTATAGGTATAGATAGCTGTATAGATATATATATATATAGATATAT
>NC_134786.1:13097379-13102379 GCF_046742065.1 Oratosquilla oratoria | reverse complement strand
TACATATACATATACATATACATATGCATATACATATACATATACATATACATAAATTATATATGTATATATATATATATATATATGTATATACATATACATACATATATATATATATATATATATATATATATATATATTTATATGTATATATATATATATATATATACTGATAGATAAACGTATGGTGGAGGGGAAAAGGGTTTCTTCAAGGTTAATGTGGATGAAGGTGCAACTGGGAAGTGAGATGTGAGTTTTTGTAAGTGCATATGGACTTGGTAGTGAGAAGAGTGTAGAGGAAAGGGAGGCTTTTTGGATATATTTAAATGGGGAAAATGTCAATGTAGTGATATTAGGAGATCTTAATGCTAGGTTAGGCAATGAACCAATAGACGGAGTGGTTGGGAAGTGTGGAGTTCCAGGAAAAAATCGTACCGGAGTGTTGATAGTAGGGATGTGTCTAGAGAGAGAGTTGATGATAACAAATACAGTGTTTAGGAAGAAAGACAAGCATAAGTACACATGGGAGAGTGTGGTGTGCGAAGGGTGGTATATAGGGCTTTGATGGACTACATAGAGGTGACCAGGAGTAGGAAGAGTTTTGGATGTATATGTTCTAAGGGGATAGAGTAAGGGAATATCAGATAAATGTTTTGGTGGAAGGTAAGTTGAGAGTAGAGGACAGATGGAGATAGAGGAAAAGGATAGATGGTAGGGAGGTGCTTAAGACAGTGTAACAGTCTTTCTAATAGGAGAAGGGTGGAGGAGGAGAAAATTTATTGGTACATGGGAGAAAAGTCACGCCCTTAGGGGAGGTACTTGTTTGTAACAATCAAGATTACTGGATGAATTAAGTAGTTACGTTGGAATAGAGGTTATTTAGTGAGTGGACTAGGAATCTCAGGCGGGATTAGAGAATTAATGAAGAAGAAATGAAGAAAATTCTTTACCAGTTTAATTCACCCCCATTGAGAAACATTACTTACCTACTACAGAAGATATGGTGGAAACATACTTAAGTGAAGGAAGTTGTAAGTGAAAGAAGAAATACATAGCAATATAAGGGAACAGTAAACAGAATTAAACCAGTAATTAAGGAGAGAAGGGACCTGAAAGTGATGGTGTCGTAAGTGGCGGCAGCTAAGGACGAACCGAGTGAATAAAATGCCCTGAAGGAACTACAAGACTGGTGCGTGCAGAAAACTACAAGACTGAATGCAAGATAGGTCTACGGGTGTAAGGATACACCAATCTACAATGCACAACCACAACCACGACCGCAACCACAACCACGCGTATGCTCATTCCAAGGGACGACAAGACGAGGTACATCAAGCTACGAGGAGAGAGGGGACGACCTACAACTACTACAGCGAATTAATGAGTCTACGAACCACTACGAGGAAGTGAACAAGGACTGACGAGGGACGACGAGGTTGATGTGCGTGGAGGCAGTCGATTCAAATCTACTTTTGAAATTTAGAGGCGTGACTATATATAATTTTGATAGAATAACTGCAGAAAAGATGTATACAGATCTTAAGGTATTTAATATATATATATATATATATATATATATATATATATATATATGTATGCATATATATATACATATATATGCAATAAAAACACTAGGAGCGTGTGTTCACAAATGCGTAAATAACCACTAGGAAAAAGTAAACTAACGAAGCAGAGCGCTTTCGTGTAATTACACGAAAGCGCTCTGCTTCGTTAGTTTACTTTTTCCTAGTGGTTATTTACGCATACATATATATGTATATATATATATTCATATATATATATATACATACATACATACATATATATGTATATATATATATATATATATATATATATATATATATGAATGTATGCAGAAAAACCACTAGGAAAATAACAGAAAGGAGACCGAGCGCTTTCGTCTATTCAGACATTTTCAAGGTACAAGTACAGAAAAGAGACAAGTATATATACTCAGAGGGTAGGGTAGATCTCTCCCCGTGACCTATGAACTCAGGGTCCCGAGAGTTTGGTTTACAATTTTCTTAATGATAAAATCATCCAGTTTGTACAATCCATGACTTAGATTTAAATTATCAACAGATGTTTCCTTGATTAGACTGGACTCTATGATACTTCTATTCAAATAAGAATTACTCTTAACTTTAGCTTCACCCTAATTAGTACAATGGCTGAAATCCCTAAGATGAACAAATAACGCGTTGAACGTTTCACCACTTCTAACGCTATACTTATGTTGTTTTATTCTGACATTTAATTCCTTTCTAGTCTGACCAATATAGCATTTGTTGCAATCTTGACATGGAAAGGAATTAGATGTTAGATTAAAACAACATAAGTATAGCGCTAGAAGTGGTCAAACGTCCAACGCGTTATTTGTTCATCTTAGTGATTTTAGTCATTGTACATTAATTCCATTTCCTTTCCTTTAGTTGCAGAGCTCGACGTTTCATTTTGAAAAAGATATTTTCAAGAGTGGACTGGGATAAAAAGATTGCGATACAATACAATTCTAGTAAAATAAAGTACAAAACAAATACACAAAATAAGGTGTAAAATATAATTTTTTTTTTTTTTTTTGTAATGAATAAATAGAAAAGGTACAATACAATGGTTGCTAAGGAAGCGGATACTTACATTCAAAAGTAAGTGTGAAAAGTTACAAGCATGAGATGTACTGAGCGTTTTATATATGTATGGTACGGCGGCACTCAAAGAGGGCAATAATGTGACCGCAGAAGTCAGAAGAGGAGGGAACGATTACTGTACGGGGAAGGAGAGCCGAAGGAAGAAGGGGAATGGGAGGAGGAGGAAGAGGAGGGAGAGATGGAGTTGGAGGGGGAGGAGGGGAGGAGGAAGAGAGGGAGGTATATATGTGTGTGCTTTTGTGTGCACGTATATACAATCACATTTGAAACAAAAATACTTAACGATCATGGTCTCATGCACTGCCATGGAACCAAATATCTTCTCGTCCTTTACGTTGTGACATAGTGAAGTATATCTTAGTTTACATTTCATCAGAGATGCGCATTTTTTCTTAATACATTCTGCGATGCTTTTTAAATATGTTCTCATTTTACGCTGAAACATGTTGAAATACGAGCTTACACATGAACAAAGGGAATAAGTATTTTCTTTAAACATATTCTGTTGTGTTTCACAGAAAGTAATATTTCCTCGTTAGTGCAATAACATACTCATCTATATCAAAGATTGCATTTAGCCCAAGGGAACGGGTGTTTTCTGCATGCCCTGTCATGTGTCTATACTCGTCAAATAAGAATAGAGTGACTGGGTTAGTGGGTGAGTGAGTGAGTGAGTGAGTGAGTGAATGAGTGAGTGAGTGAGTGAGTGAGTGAGTGAGTGAGTGAGTGAGTGAGTGAGTGAGTGAGTGAGTGAGTGAGTGAGTGAGTGAGTGGGTGAGTGAGTGAGTGAGTGAGTGAGTGAGTGAGTGGGTGGGTGAGTGAGTGTGTGAGTGAGTGTATGAGTGAGTGAGTGGGTGAGTGGGTTAGCGGGTGAGTGGGTGAGTGGGTGAGTAAGTGTGGGAGTGAGTGCATGAGTAAGTGAGTGAGTGGGTGAATGGGTGAGTGAGTGAGTGAGTGAGTGAGTCAGTCAGTCAGTCAGTCAGTCAGTGATTGAATGAGTGAATGAGTGAGTGAGTGCATGAGTAAGTGAGTGAGTGGGTGAATGGGTGAATGAGTGAGTGAGTGAGTCAGTCAGTCAGTCAGTCAATCAGTCAGTCAGTCAGTCAGTCAGTGATTGAATGAGTGGGTGAGTGAGTGTATGAGTGAGTGAGTGGGTGAGTGGGTAAGTGGGTGAGTGGGTGAGTGGGTGAGTGAGTGCATGAGTGAGTGAGTGCATGAGTGAGTGAGTGAGTGAGTGAGTGAGTGAGTGGGTGAGTGGGTGAATGGGTGAGTGAGTGAGTGAGTTAATGAGTGAGTGAGTGAGTGAGTTAGTGAGTGAGTGAGTGAGTGAGTGAGTGGGTGAGTGGGTGAATGGGTGAGTGAGTGAGTGAGTTAATGAGTGAGTGAGTGAGTGAGTGAGTGAGTGAGTGAGTGAGTGAGTGAGTGAGTGAGTGAGTGAGTGAGTGAGTGAGTGAGTGAATGAGGTAGTAAGTGAGTGAGTGAGTGAGTGAGCGGATGGGTGTGGGTAAGTGGATAGGTGAGTAAGTGAATGACTTAGATTTGAGATCCATCACTTTGTAGCATCACTTTACTTCCAAGACATCTCGAACTATGTCATTCTATCCTACTCCTATTATAACTTATTTCCATTTACTGTTTGTCAAGATTCTCCCAGAAATAACATAAAACTCAACACTGTATCCAATAAGTAACAACTGGTGTACATCCAGCAGGGGAACACATGTTACAAGACTTGTAAATGAAATAAAATTGTTTGGGTAAAATTTTACATCTTAAGAATTACATCTAAACATAAGAGAATGCGATGACCTAGATTTTATCAAGCAAAGATTCTTTGGCGTATTTCCCTCAAGGGAAGAAGGGAAAGGTAGTACTCAGGGCAAAGGTTAGTGATAGGACCAAACTAAAAAATGTCTAACGGTTCCGATACAAATTCCGATACTACTCTAAACTTTCGCTTCCGATAAATGATTGATAATGGTATTTTGTTCATAAAGTATTTTTTTTCCCAAACTAACTGTAAGGCCTGAAAATAAACATGAAATATAATGATTAGTGCAGAAAAACGAAGTTTAGAGCAGTAGATGAAATCGTATCGGAATAGTTAAATATTTTGGTATCGTTTTAGACGCACGTCATATAAACAAGAAACCCCCTAGACTACTTCACTAGTATCTTATGCTTACAATGGATAAGCTCTCGTAATCCCTTGAACAGTATTGCATTGTCAGCTTCTAAAACAGTTTAGATAACAATGCTACCCCCAATAATCCTGTTTGTCTCAAAAAGAGGGACGGTAATAACTTTATACAGATGATGAAATCTTTAACG
>NC_134786.1:13084879-13094879 GCF_046742065.1 Oratosquilla oratoria | reverse complement strand
ATGACTTCTTTTTTTAGGGTTGAGAAAAGTAGGGATGAACAAATTCGTCAAATCATTTACAATATTTCTTAAAAGGAATAAGATTTTGTTGAGGAAAAATTAAGCCAGAATGATTTTTACTTAAGATTATGGTTGCCATGATTAGAAAAGCTAGAGCCTGTGTTAGAATTAAAAATGGAGAGAGCGAGTGGCTTGAGATAAAGGTGGGACTTCGTCAATGACGTGTTATGTCGCCATATCTGTTCACTTTACCACTTCCATACGGTGACGCCTACGTAGGCGGCATGAGGAGCAAGTGGGTACTCTATGATGCCGACGTCGGCATCTTGATTATATTTATTATAGTCGTACCTACGTAACCTCCATTCTCTCTAAACTGGTTTCATCATATTTTCTATGGTTACTAAAATACACAGGTGAAAGATAAAGAACGATTGAGCACTGACATTATTTTTCATAATGCGTTTATTATGACGCAACATCACACGTCGGGCAGCTAATGCTGCCAGACATGCAATGTGCCCCGGAGTGAAGAGGGTATCCTCTTCACTCCGGGGCGAGAAGTAAAGGCAAAGGTAATGGGCAGGAAATTGGAGATAGTTAAAGAAAATAGAGAAAATTTGGAGATAAGCCAGTTATTATATGGTGACGACACTGCGCTTGTACCAGGATCAGAGAGGGGATTAAGATGTTAGTGGCAGAATTTAAGAAGGTGTGATAAGATGTACAAATGGAGAAATTGTCAGCAAATTGGAAGTGAGTCTTAAGGGAGTGAGACTGGAAGAAAAGGTTAGCTTTAGGTATTTGGGTGCGAAATTGGCGGGAAAGGGAGGAGTGGAGGTGGAAGTAGAATGTAGATTGCGGAAAGAATGTAATGAGAAAAAGGCATTTGGGAATGGATGCTAAGAGGAGATGGTATTAAGGAGTGATTGTCCCCACAGCACTGTATGGTGCTTAAACATGGAACATAAGAGAGGAAGAGAAGAGAAGTTTGAACATGTTCGAGATGAAATCACTGAGAAGTATGGTAGGGGTTACTAATTTGAATAGAATGAGGAATGAGGACCTAAGGAAGAGAGCGGGGATGGAAAGGGAGTTGGGAGATAGGGTTGATGAAAAAGTATTGGGATGGTTTGGACACATGGAAAGAATGAGTGAAGCTAGATTAGTAAAAGAGGTGTGGAAAGCAGAGGTAGATGAATGGAGTAAAAGGGGCATTGGGAAAGAGGGGAATGTCTGTTGAGGAAGGAAGGGAGAAGACAGAAGATAAGGGTGAGTGGAAAGTGATTGTGTATGGATGATGGTGTGATGCATGGAAAGGAGTGGGTGGGGATGGGGGTAAGGGAGTAAGTGTGAATGATAATTTGACGCAGCTCAAAGGGATTTCTCTCCGTCTTCTCTTTTTCTGAATGAGGGGACGGAGAGAGGGGTCGTCAATTAAATAAAGCGACCTTGCTGTGGATGTACTGTGTCTTGCTACATTGTGTCTGACCTAGGACAATGGGCAAGATGCAGGGATAACACGTCATCCATGAGGAGCAAAGATAAGAGGGAGGGAGAGAGGTGAATGAGTGTGGAGTATATGGGATGGAATGTATGGGAGTGGATTTTATGCCTTTGTTTTATGGCTACCTTCCTTGTAAGGGGGGAAAAGCCGTTGGTATATGTATGGTGTATGTATGTATGATTAGAAAAGTTAGAGTTATTATGTTGAGACAATAAAAATATAAATAATCGCAATGTATAATACGTACACAAGATTGGTATTCCCCATTCCTCACGTGTTTTGCAAAAAAGAGAAAAGAATTAATTCAGGGTTACAAAAAAGGAGACTCAAATGCAAAAGAACAACGTACACCTTATTTGGTGTAGCCTCACAGGTAATAGCACTAGTGAGTTAGGACCAGGAAGGTCCCATGAAAATTGAGAATAGAATTGGCGTATAAATGTCGTGTGTAATTTCGTGCGGTCTCATGGCAGCTTTTACAGGGTATTGTTGGTGTTGTATAGGCAAATTTGCATCTGACAGAAAATAAGGCTGTGCTAAGAGCACCACGACGGAGAAATAGTTTGTAGCTATATATGGCGGAGTCGTAGCTAGAATACAGAGAGAATGATCGACAAGCACAGACGTACGTACGGTACGGACGGACAGACGGACGGATGGACGGACGGACAGACGGACGGACGGACGGACGGACGGACGGACGGACGGACGGCCGGATGGACGAACAGAAAGAGACAGAGAGACAGACAGAGACAGAGAGACAGACAGACAGACAGACAGACAGAGAGAGAGAGAAACAGAGAGACAGACAGAGAGGCAGACATACACAGACAGACAGACAGACAGACAGACAGACAGACAGACAGACAGACAGACAGACAGACAGACAGACAGACAGACAGACAGACAGACAGACAGACAGACAGACAGACAGACAGACAGACAGACAGACAAGACAGACAGACAGACAGACAGACAGACAGACAAGACAGACAGACAGACAGACAGACAGACAGACAGACAGACAGACGGACAGACAGACAGACAGACAGACAGACAGACAGACAGACAGACAGACAGACAGACAGACAGACAGACAGACAGACAGACAGAAAAAATGTGTATTTTGAAGTTGTTTGTGTTGGTCTAGAACTCACGCTGGCTGTTTGCGACAAGGAATTCCCTGAGTGGATCGCGTCTTGATACCAGGAAACGATCAGTGCAATGACTTGGAACTGGGTGTGACTTTGCGGAGGCTCTGCGTAATTTCTTTGGTCAAACAAGACCATGGAATAAGTCATATATAACGGTACAAATATTTTACCTAGATCATATTGAAAGTAATATTGCATGACCCGTTTATACATAAACCAAAAAAGTTACTGACTTAATATAGTCACATTGTGACGTAGGAGAAGGCGTTTGTAACACAGCATTACATATACACATACATTGACATTACATATACAGAGACTTTGTTACAATATAATCACTATATCAAGTATCACCATGACACAGGCTTCTGCCATAGTTGCTTCTAGGAAATAGAACATGACTGTCAAAATAGGTAATATCTATGCAGAAACATATATATAAGACTAATTTAGTCTTAAAAAGAAAATGGAGGCAGGAACGATGTATCAGTTTGAATTTACATATGAATATTAGCTGCAGAAACCAACACGATTCCAGTATATAGAGAGAACGGCACCACAAACAATGAATATGAAGATGCAACAACGAAATATTTTGTAGCAACACCTCCAATACCTTGATTCGTATGAACGTAAGATATATGACACTTACCATAACAACCAAATCTAGTCTTTATGGCTGTTTTTCATTAGGATACGCCAAATATAAGCAGGACTAATGACTCAAGAATCATTTGGATATTCATGAAATCAATAAGCAGACGACCATTGTCTAAACCTTCATTTTCTGATACTTCCTTAAGTAAAACATCACTACCAACACCACAACCAGCAAACCCTACACTTCACACAAGAAAACACAGTATGTAAATCGCTACATTTGGCAAGATGGATATATCATTATACATTTTACATTGGATATATTATATTACATTGGATATATCATTATACATTTTACATTAGATATATCAATATACATTTTACATTATATATTGGATATATCATTATACATTTTACATTAGATATATCAATATACATTTTACATTATATATTGGATATATCATTATACATTTGGTAAGATGGATATATCATTTGTAAGAGTATATGATTAAAAGTTATACAAAATGGAGAGATGTATAACAGAAAACCATAATTTTAATCTGGATGTTTTCACCAATAACTCGTTTATCTAACATATCAAACAAACTATTCCAGAAGTACTAAAATCACTACGCCAGCAACCAACTGCACTATCGGGACTCTACAGGCATCAAATTATATCCCATAATTAGTTCCCATAACGCTCTGATATGAATTTTGGAACAGTTACCAAATACTCCCGAGAGGATAGGTAGAGTTTGTGACTATGTCGAAACCCAGTACACTACACCTAAGGTCATTAGTACTCATAAAACCCTTAATGGTGAGTAAAGGCATTTCTAAAAGTTTATAACGCTATTCCTTTAATTTTTCTCCCTTTTTACTCTCTTCTACTCTCTTTCGCTCTTTTCTTTTTCCTTCCTACAATCCTTCCTTACATTTTTCATTCTTTTTCACACTTTCTTTACTCTCCCATTATATTTTATTCATCCATGCTCCAATTACTTTGTTTCTCCTTTATTTAATCTATGCGCGCATTCTTATTTAATTGCATATACAGAAGTTTATCATACAACGAAACTGTTACATTCGTGGAGTGTCCGTTTCTCTGACTCCAGATAGTTGTATGAAGAAATGTTCTGAGATAGACGGAAAAGAGGATTCTGAACGTGTTTGAGAAGAAATATTTGAGAAGGATGGTATGTGTTACAAGATCAGAGTGAGAAAATGAAATGTGAAGGAGAGACTGGGGTTGTAAAGAAACCTGCCGTAATCTGTAGATCAAATAATGCTGAGGTGGTTTGGATATATGGAAAGAATGAGTGAAGAATCAACTAGAAAAAAGAGCCTAGGAAACAGAAGAATATAGAGTAACTTGAGATGAAAATCAAGAATAAGGTGGATGGACGAAGTAAAGAAAGTATTGATTGCAGGAGCAGGGAAGAGAGTGCAACACGCAGTGAATAGATAGTGTTATAAATGGATGGAGAAATGGCCTCGGCCCGAAGAGAAGTACATCTTCATTTGTCCCAAAATCTTTCGAGCAAATGAAAAGAACGGTTGCCACATATTCAAGTAGTAAGGGGTAAAACAGCCTCGATTGTCGCCCTGTAGAGATAATGTATCTCGCTTCATTGCGTTTGACTAAGCACTGTTTTGTGGAACAAGGATGTGTATGTATATGTGAGTGTGTGAGTATGAATGTGCAGTTGAGTGTGTGAGTGAGTGTGTGAGTGTGTGTGAGTACACGTGCGTGTATGTGTGTGTGTGTGTGTGTGTGTGTGTGTGTGTGTGTGTGTGTGTGTGTGTGTGTGTGTGTGTGTGTGTGTGTGTGTGTGTGTGTGTGTGTGTGTGTGTGTGTGTGTGTGTGTGTGTGTGTGTGTGTGTGTGTGTACGTGTGAAGTTGTGTGTAAAGTTGTATGTGAATTTGTGTGTGAATGCGTGCGTGCGTGCGCGTGTATTTATCATTATTTATGTTTTGGCCTGCTGTGGTTTGCTAATGATTATGTGAACTTTATTTTGTCACTGAGAACATATGTATAACCTCAATTCCTTGTCTTTGAAATCTGATACCTCTACATTGAAATGCACTGCATTAATCTTTTTTTCTTTTTTTTTCTTTTTTAGGATCCAAATTTGGAATGCATTTTGAAAAACAATTTTCTTCGCGGTGATGTTACCAAGGGAAAGCAATCAAAGCAATTGTCCACGATCGAGACAGCAGTGCCGAGACAATTCCCCAAAGAGCTGAACTCATCGATTGAATGGAGGGGAAGGCAGATATCCGAGACACCAATGATGTAACAGAGAAAAAGAAATTTGCGAAATCACTAAAATGTAGAGGGAGTGTAGCATAAATAAGAATATTAAAAACAAAAAACGCGCATGTAAAATAAGATTTTTTTGGGGGTAGGGTGTGGGTGGTGTGGGTAAAAAAAGAAATTTATATATATATAGAAGAAAAAAATGTACAAACGAAGATTAAAAAATAATAAAAACAAAGAAAATAGTGTAAAAGATATTGGGAGGTGAACAAAGAGAAGGAAATTTTATTGGCTTATATAACAGCAGTTTACCCCGTATAAACATTTCAGAAATAATGAATATTCTAATTTTTAGAGGAAATAGAAAGGAGGTCATTACCGAGAGGAGTAATATTATGATTACTGGTTCCACCAGGGCCTTACTCTGCCACTCTGACGGTTTGCGGCAGTCGATGACTACCCACCCTGTCTTGTAACCTATGCTTATGTTTTCACAATATGAAACGGAATACTAACTTAACAGTGTGTACATTACTCAAATCTTATTGACATTTTACTCTGCTGCAACATTTCCCACCAGTATCTCCGACAAATTAACTTTTTTATGTACAAAGTGGGACATTTGGGTACTTCTAAAATGATCAGATTGAATAACTGTGTTTTACTAATTTTCAAACGAATGTCTATATACACAATTAGGGTGTAAGTTCCTTTCTTAATCCGTTTCCTCATTTCTTCTGTCACTATCTCTCACGTGATCATCTCGAAAACAGTTTTTTTTTTTTTTGTCGATTCTGTAATTCACTCCTGCCCGCCAGGCAATTCGAGTTGATTTTTTTTTTTTTAATCGAATATTCTTATCTCTGTTGGTTTACATGTATAGGCTTGTCTTCTCTAGATGAAGCAAAACTTCCACACCCGGCTCTGCAATGCTTAGAGTATCCATCCATCTCCATTTTACTCTCCTCGGCCAGTTCATTGTTTAGCAGAGAAATCAACTTTAACTGTTGGTGTTCGATTTTTTGTAAGATTAAAACCTTTATCAATCCTCATAATACTTTCCAGGTTTTGAACCCACACGTTGATCATGTGGACGATGACTTACTGTAGTCCTCCTAAGAACTCATTTCATTGTTCGTATAACCTGATAGAATGATGGTATCTAGCTCAAGGTACAAACGCCAATCATCTGCTTGAATTCGTTACCTAAGAAGAATGTCCCTCCGCATGGAATCCGTTGAGTGTTGAGTTTAGGGCATACAATCACACGACCAAAAGGGTAAACCGCTTTCGATCTTCTGACATTGTCCTGGGCACATTATCCCGCTCTCAGATGTAGATATTCTTCTGTCGATGATTCTCTCGAACACCTTAGTGAAACAGCATCTGAGGCTCTACTTTCGAGAGAAAATATGCGAAGTAAATATTTATCGGTCATTATCACATGTCAGATCAGTCAAATTCTCTATTACACACACACGCACAGACACAGACACACACACACACACACACACACACACACACACACACACACACACACACACACACACACACACACACACACACACACACACACACACACACACACACACACACACACACACACACACACACACACACACACACACACACACACACACACACACACACACACACACACACACACACACACACAAATACACACACACACACAAGATTTAAACATTCAAATGATGAAATCGATTCTGATTCATAGCGTTGGTGGATTTACATAGAGCATGAGAGGAATGGAGAGATGCTGAAAGACGTGAATTGTGCTGATGATGGGGTCCGTACTAGGCTATGTATTGAGGATTGTGAAAAATTTAATGTAGAGATTGTGTTGGGACAAGGATGTGTGATTTCACCATGGTTGTTTGGTATTTCAGTTCATGAAATCAAAGATATATGATACTCTCATTATACTCCTATTCTTCTTCTTCTTCTTCTTCTTCTTCTTCTTCTTCTTCTTCTTCTTCTTCTTCTTCTTCTTCTTCTTCTTCTTCTTCTTCTTCTTCTTCTTCTTCTTCTTCTTCTTCTTCTTCTTCTTCTTCTTCTTCTTCTTCTTCTTCCTCTTCTTCTTCTTCTTCTTCTTCTTTATCTTTTTCTTCTCCATTTTTTCTCTCGTCCTTTTCTGCTTCCTATTCTAGTTGTGCTTCTTTCTTCTGCCGTTTTTGCTCTTTTTCTTATCATTTTCTTTCATTCTCTTGATTAGCCTCTCTTTTTTTCTTTCCATTTTCCCCTCTTTCCATTTTTAATGAATTAATGCATATCTCTTTGTTTTTCCATCTTCTCATTTTTCTTCGTATTTCCTTTTGTTCCTTATTTCTTGTTCATTTCCTTTTGTCTTCTCCATACCCTTCCATTTTCTTTCTCTTTTTCTTTCATGATTTTCATCATCGTTAAGATTATGATAAAAGTTCTCATTCTTATTCGAATTCTTCTTCTTCTAGGTTTCCTTGTCATTGTTCTTATTCGTTCATTATATTTGTATCGTCACCGTGGCGATCACCGTCACCGTCACCGTCACCGTCACCGTCACCGTCACCGTCACCGTCACCGTCACCGTCACCGTCACCGTCACCGTCACCGTCACCGTCACCGTCACCGTCACCGTCACCGTCACCGTCACCGTCATCACCTTCACCGTAATTACCTTCACTGTCATCACCTTCATCGTCATCACCTTCATTGTCATCACCCTCATCGTCATTATCTTCATCATCACTTTCACATTTATCACCTTCATTATCATCACCTTCACCGTCATCACCCTCACTATCAACACCTTCACCGTCATCACCTTCACTATTATCACCTTCACCGTCATCACCTTCATCATCATCACCTTCACCGTCATCACCATCAACGTCATCACCATCACCATCATCACCTTCACCGTCATCACCTTCACTATTATCACCTTCACTGTCATCACCTTCACCTTCATCATCACCTTCACCGTCATCACCATCAACATCATCATCATCACCATCATCACCTTCACCGTCACCTTCACCTTCATCACCTTCACTATTATCACCTTCACTGTCATCACCTTCATCATCATCACCTTCACCGTCATCACCATCAACATCATCATCATCACCATCATCACCTTCACCGTCACCTTCACCTTCATCACCTTCACTATCATCGCCTTCACAATCAAAATTTTCATCGTCATCACCTTCACCATTACCACAACCATTTAAATCACCATCACCAAAATAAGAGTAATAAAATAAAAAAAGTGGGGTCTTTACTTGTTTGTTGATTTGCATTTTAAAACCTTAAAACACATTCACATATCCCTTTCCACGGTAACATGTTTTTTTTTCGTTAAATATATACTACAGCTATATGGACAGCATTTATGATTTACTTGTTTTAATTAGAAAACAATGTTGGCGTTGCTTCAATAATTCTAAGTTTGTTTTGTTTCACTTTTGGCTAAATAGTATGCAAGAATAGTATACGGTCTTAATTAAGAACTTCATTGAGATTAATTTCTCCCTCTTCACTTGAAGCAATCACCGATAAATCGCTACTTTAATGAGCTCCATGTACATTTATCATTTCGAATTTGATAACATTCAATTTATTTCTTCACTGATGAGACCATTATAGCAGGTTATTTGAATCTACTAATTGATGGAAGTGGTCATTGGCTAACTTAAAAAACGTTTTCGATATAGGTGCAATTTAGACCTTGTAATTGCCACCCTATTTATATCACTCTTATTAGTAATCTGTAAATGATACTCTGAGCTACCACATTCGCAACATATCTCCAAGTGAAAGTTTTTAAATTTTTAGAATCGTTATGTTTACGATTCTTTATGAAGATTTAGATCTGGTCTAATGCACTTTCTTGAATGGATTTGGACGGTAACATAGTCTATGGTACTTGTAAATGATAAGGCTGAACACATACAATCGGAAAGAGGAACAAAAGGAAGAAGAAGCAGAGGAGGAGGATACAGAAGAAGAAAAAATAAAAGAAAAAGAACAAGAATGGTAATAACTTACACACACACATACATACACACACACAGATATATATATATATATATATAAGGATTACAAAGGATTACAAAGGCAAAGCATGCCGACAGGAGACCTTTTGATCCATATCTAGGTCGGATGAAAAAAAAAAAAAAAAAATGCATTGGTATAGTTGAATAACAAACAAACAGGTAAATAGTAAATGATAATAAATTGACATATAATTAATAATAAATGAAAATCAGACAGACAAATTATAACAAAACAAAAACAAATAATATAACATAAATTATAATAATTACAGCATCTTACTTAGGTATTTATCTAAATGATTCTTAAAGCTTCGAACTGAACTACATTGCACTACCTGTGCAGGAAGTTTATTCCATTCATTAACTACACGGTTGGCAAAGTTGTTTCTACCTACTTCCAAATTGAATCTATTTCCG
>NC_134786.1:13077379-13079879 GCF_046742065.1 Oratosquilla oratoria | reverse complement strand
CGCCCGAAATGATTTGGCTCAGGTACGTAGACGATATCTTTTCGGCGTGGGATGACAGCTGGGGCCCATTTGAAGTGTTCCATGATAAATTGAACTAATTGACCCCGAATCTTAAATTTAAAGTTGAATGGGAAGAAGGACACCAAATCCCTTTCTTGGATATTTTGTTAAGAAGAACTGATGATAATTTATTCTTTACAGTGTACCGTAAGCCCACCCATTCAGGCAGTTATCTCCACTTTTTTAGCAATCACCCTGACAATGTTAAGAAAAGTGTTGCTTCTGGCCTTTTCTTGAGGGCTTTCAGGATTTGCAGTCCTCAACTTCTGGACCATGAGATTGAGGTGATCAAATGTCAACTTGAGAAGTTGGCTTATCCACCTTGGTTTCTGGATCAAGCCCTCAGTAAGGCTAGGGCCAACCATTTTAAAACTTCCGTCCCCTCAAGTTTTCACCGCTCCTTTAAGGACATTTTAAAAATTCCATTTAATAATACCATCAGTTCTTCTACTAAATTGTTTCCTCATGAACGTCTCACTATTGCCTATCACTATCCTAACACCGTGCGTAAGCAAATTGTGAACGTTCAACAAAAACAGAAGGAAGTTGAGTCACCTGGTGTTTATTGTTTGCCCTGCAAAGATTGTGATTTGGTTTACTTGGGTCAAACCGGGAGAGACCTGAACACTAGATTGGCAGAACATAAAAGGTCAATTAGGTATGGGCAAGAAAATTCGGCTGTATTTCTTCATGTCAAAAATAAGAATCATTCTTTCGACTGGGGTAAGGCCAGATTAGTGTTCAAGTCCCACTGCGGTTTCAGGAGGAAAATAGTCGAATCAGCATTAATTGAGGAATGCCCTAATATTAATATTTCTAAAGGGCAGTGGACACCTGACATAATCTCACGCGCAGCAGTTGCCAAGTTGGTGCGGACACTACATCCTCCCCTCTCCTCACCTCCTCCCTCCTCCGCCACCCCAGTTTGCCCCGCGCCTGAGTGAGGTCAACTGTCCACATCTCTTCTTACTGTAGTTTATAAGTCCCCTCTGTTCTCTATTTTATGTACTTTCCTGAAGAGGGCTACAGTTGATAGCCGAAATATACGATTTTTCTTTATTCGAAGTTTATTCTTTCTCCGACTGTGGGTTCCTGTGTGTAATATATATATATGTATATGTATATACTTAAATATATATATATATATATATATATATATATATATATATATATGTACATATATAAATACATATATATATATATATATATATATATATAGATATATATATTGTGTGTATAAATACATATATATATATACATATATGTATACATATATATATATATATATATATATATATATATAAATATATATATGTATACACACACAAATTTTACAAGTCACACGTGAATCACAAATATACAGAGTCCACTAGGAAGAGGAAAAGCACACTGAGTCTGAGCGCTTTCGTGATATATTTACATTATCAAGGAGTATTCCGTGTGGTTTTCCTCTTCCTAGTGGACTCTGCATATATATATAGCCATCTCTTATGAGTGTGTGTTCAGAGTTTTATGTAAGCTGTAACATTCAGGTATGTAAACATTTAAGAAATATGCAGATTTTCTTGGCAATTGGTTATTCTGTTTGCTTGTTTTCCTTGTTCCCCCGATGTTTGTTTTCTGCATTCGATCTTAGTATAGACTGATCGGTTTTTGTAACGAATTGTAAACCATTGTATTAATTTTTATAAGCACTTTTGTGGCCAATGATTAAGGATATTATTAACTTGCATCGGTCGTTGTAATGACAATGTTGGATAATGAAAAGAAATTATAAAGAAAATTATATGAAATTTGTACCGAGAGAAGGTGGACTCACGTCAAACAACAAAGGAATTTTTTTTTAACTGAATATTTTCATATATGTAGGATTAATCATTTGTAATATTGAACGAATCCTACATTATTTGAACACACGTACCCAATGTTTCTATTGCACCCTCACGTGTATACAAAAACTGTCTGACATTTGTGAGCAGTTACAGTTACATTGAACTTGTTAAAATATTCTTGTCTAGTTTCTGGCCTCTACGTCAGAATTCATTAACTCAGTCCCTCTTACTCCCGAGCTGTTGAACCACGTGGTCCTCCGCTGCGCTGAACAGACAATAGGTCCCCGGACAAAATGTCCTGAAATCTGCACCCCCGGGACAAAATGTCCCCAATATTTAGGACAAAAGGTCCCCAATTTTTTTTCAACAAATATTGATTTTTATCAACTGTTTATACATTTTGGGTCATAGTTAATTGTGGTTTTATAACAACCCTTAAATTCTGGAGAATCTCTATATATAAACACAAAGTACAATAATATTTGATATTTGATATTTTATTAAATATCACAATGATGAATTACAGTACATCTCACAAATCATATAAGATGATAAATCACAGTAAATATCACATATGTTTCTAGTACAGTCAATCCTGCACCAACACC
>NC_134786.1:13059879-13069879 GCF_046742065.1 Oratosquilla oratoria | reverse complement strand
CAGCCACACTTTTCTTTTCCAAAGACTTTAGTAATGTTGGGGGAAGGAGTTAAGCCCCCACTCTATCTCTCCTTGCCGTTCTTGTTTTGGTTCTTGTTCTGCTTCTCGTTCCCTTTCTCTTTCTCTTTCTCTTTCTCTTTCACTTTCTCTTTCTCTTTCTCTTTCTCTTTCTTGTTATTTTTCTCTTTCTCTTTCTCTTTCTTGTTATCTTTCTCCTTTTCTTTCTCTTTCTCTTTCTCTTTCTCTTTCTCTTTCTCTTTCTCTTTCTCTTTCTCTTTCTCTTTCTCTTTCTCTTTCTATTTCCCTTTCTCTTTCCCTTTCTCTTTCTATTTCCCTTTCTCCTTCCCTTTCTCTTTCTCTTTCCCTTTTTCTTTCTCTTTCTCTTTCCCTTTCTCTTTCTCATTTTCTCTCTCGTTCTTATTTTAGTTCTCTTTCTTGTTCTCTTAATCTCACTTTCACTCTCACTCACCTTCAACCTTATTCTTACTCTCCCTTACATTCACACTCGCTCTCACTGTCACTCTCACTCTCACTCTTACTCTCGTTTTCTTTCTCGTTCTCTCTCTGATTTTCATTTTCATTTTCGCTCACTCCTTTTTATTCTTACACTCACTCTCATTCCTTTATTTTCATTTTCATTCTCACATTTTCATTTTGGTCGAGGAGCCGCTCTACATCAATGATCAAGATATCGTTTTCTGGTGAGGCTTGTATAACATTTTGATTTCTTCACGACATCACATTTTTTAATCGTCCTTATGCATCATATACAAATTAGTTCCTGGTCATAGCATTGCTTAAATAAACCAAATTTACCCTTTAGTAAGCCAGCGTAGCGAGGTTTGGTCGAGGTACCGGTTTAAGGTTTAGACGCACGTTTGAGCTTTCCCAATTCAGTATTAAAAAATACAAAAAAAAAAATACTGTTGTCCAGATGCCACCAAAGAGTTTTATTCTATAAGCAATATGTATATGTATATATGTATGTATGTATACATATATATACATATATATATATATATATGTATGTATACATATATATATACATATATATGTACACATATATATATATATATACATATATATATACATATATATACATATATACAATTATGTATATATATACATATATATATATATGTGTTATATATACATATATATATATGTACATATATATATATACATATACATATATATATGCATATATATACATATATATATATATATATATATATATATATATATATACAATGAATTAAGAAAAGGAGGAAATTCATATGATCCCACTGGTTAAAAAAAATAAAAGGATGAAGAGAGTCGATGGAAGTACAAGAACACATCTGTTGAATTATGTTTATTTTTTCATCTTATTTTATGATTTTTACACACGACCTTGATCCATGATATATCAACAATATGGCAATATATATTTAAATTTGACTATTTACTATATTTCTACATCCAATGACTTCTATCATAAGTTTTTTTATTGTCATCAAAGCTGTACGAATGCCATCATCAACTTTTTCATACCCGTCATTCGCACCAATCAAATTATGCCATTTTCCCCAATTTCACGCTTCTGTGTGACTAAGTCACTATAATAAATTTTACTTACACTGAAACATTAATTCAAAAGCCTGGCCTGGACACAGAGGTCTATAATCTCATTCCACCAAACCCGTTTACAAGTGCAAATGAGATTCTGTATCATGAAAATGATTCAAGACTATTTTACGATAAGTTGTGAAGATTAGTTTTTTTCATATATTCAAATTTTACTCACATTTTCAGTTAACAAGGTATGCCACTCTAAAGAAAGTTTCCGTTGTTTGCATATTCGTGTATAAGAATGTTTGAACACGATGAAAATTAACATATGGTGTTAGAGGAATGTATACTGGTTCGAGGACATAAAACAAACATTTTGACACCTTTTATGAGAGACAGAATTGAATGTTTATTGTTCAACATTGTAATATAAAATTGTTAACACATTTTTATGAGAGATGAACTTATAAGAGGACGATCACTTTGACAATTTTGATTTTCTCTCTTGATCTCCACTTGATCTCCACCCATTTTGGCAGCTTCAACAGTCATTATTCTTTCCTTGCTAGTTATAATTTGTGGCACCTGCCACCCCCACCCCCCCAAAAAAAATACTACTTTTGTTACAAAGCCTTCTTATTACTTTTGTCTGTCTTTTGATATATAAAAGACTAGACAATAAGGACTACAGTGAGCTATACAGATATTCTACAATATTTGTCTGAACACAAAATAGGAAGAAAATCTGTAGAACTAGGTAACTTAGAATTAGATGAATACAATGAATATAATGAAAGAAAAATTGTTTCATATGTCGTTGCAGGTGATCAAAACCGACACGTAGGTATAATGCAATAATATAAGATATTCTAATAATTCTTATGAATCATGATAGACGTGATGTCTGCAAAAGTATGCTTATAGTGAAGAAATATATATACAGTACATGAAGGTTGAGAAGTAGTATAAGCCCTGAATATATGTATGCGAAAATGAAAGTCTTAACAAAGAGATAAAACAGGACTTCATCAAGCAGAGGACACAAAAGGAGATCAGAAGTTGTCCAGCTATCAAGATAAGTCAAATGCTGTGTAGTGTTCCATATATCCTAACCTTGTACACACATACACACACACACACACACACACACACACACACACACACACACACACACACACACACACACACACACACACACACACACACACACACACACACACACACACTCACACACACACACACACACACACACACACACACACACACACACACACACACACACACACACACACACACACACACACACACACACACACACACACACACACACACACACACACACACACACACACACACACACACACACACACACACACACACACACACACACACACACACACACACACACACACACACACACACACACACACACACACACACACACACACACACACACACACACACACACACAAACACGTGCGTGTTGTGTGTGTATGTGTGTATTACTAAGTTGTACTTTACCTAGTTGTATCTTACGGGAAAGGGAGCTATGCTCGTTGCGTCCCGTCTTTTTATCTCGCAATGTCTAGTTTCGTTCAGTTTGCTCCAGATGTTTACCACTCTGTGAGGAAAACAGTTTTTTTTTCAGGTCTCTTCTATAAATATCCTTTTTTATTTTTTCCATGTCCTCTTGCGTTTCTCTTGTCTCAATTTAGTAAGTCCTCTCTGTCAAGAACTTCCATGCCTTTCATGATGCTCAGTAAGTCGCCTCTTTCTCTTCTTTGTTCCAAAGTCGGTAATTTCAATTTAGCCAGTATCTCCTCATATGACAGGTTTGCAAGTGCTGGGGCCATTTTCGTGGTTGCTTTCTGGGTTCTTTCAATTTTTTCTTTTATATTCTTTCTAGTACTGGGCGACCATAGCGTCATAGCATACTCCAGTCTAGGCCTTATTAATGTGACTAATATTTTCTTTAATAATTTCTTCATCTACATAGGTAAAAGCTACCTTTATTGATTTTAGCAAGTTATAGGATCCTCCAACAATTTTGTTTATTTGTTTATCAGGGGATAAGTAATTTGAGATAGATACTCCCAGGTCTTTTTCAGATCCCACTGTCTTCACTTCATTTGTTGCAACTGTATATTGTCCTGATATTCTTTTTTTACTTTTCTGAACTCCACTGTGCTACATTTCTTAATGTTGAAATCTACTTCCCATTTCTAATTCCATTTATAAACCTTGTTTAGGTCTCTGCAGTGATTCACAATCCATTCCGTTTTTACATTCCTCAACAATTTAACATCGTCTGCAAAGAAGTTCATGTAACATTCCACATCTTCATCCATGCCATTCACATAAATGGCGAACTTTATTGGAGCCAATGCTGATCCCTGTGGAATTACACTAATCATTGACTACCATGCAAGAAATCCTCCATCTAATTTAGTTGGTTATCTTGTATCCCTCCTATGTTTTCCATTTTTTTTTTTTTTTTTTTTTTTTGTGTGTGGTACTTTGTCGAAGGCTTTTTGTAAGTCTTGGAAAGCACAATCATCCCATTCATCCCTTTCTTGTATTATATCTATTAGTCTTGAATAGAAACATATTAAATTTGTAGCACATGATCTTCCTGTCTGAATCAAAATTGTCTTAAGTTTATTATATTGTTTTCTTCCAGGTGTTTTATCCATCTATTCTTGACAAATTTTTTCCACAAATTTTGGCTATATTGCTTGTAAGGGAGACCGTTCTGTAATTGGTTGGTTCTTCCTTGATATCCCTTTATATACTGATACAATGTTGGCAATTTTCCAGTTTTTTTTTTTGTTTTTTTGTTTTTTTTTGAGTTAGCAACTTATTATGTTGTATATTTTGTCCATTAGTTCTTCTTTACATTATTTTAGTATCCAATTTGGAATTCCATCTGGGCCGTGTGATTTCCTAACGTCAAGGTTTGTTAATTGATCCATTATTTATTTTTGTATTATTGTTATTTCCCTGATGGGGTAAATCGCACTTCACTCTTCGTTCCAATACTGTATTTTTCTCCAGTGAAAACCGACTCGTAGTGATTGTATGTGACTTCAGCCATTTCTAGATCTTCTGTGTATTTTGTATTTCCGTGGCGTAGTTTCGTAAATTCCTGTGTATTTCTAAGTTTACCATTCACATATCTATAGAATGGTTTGGGTTGAACTTTACATTTTTCTATGATGTCTTTTTCGTAGTTTCTTTTTTCCTCTCTGCGCAATTTTACATATTCATTTCTGTGGTTGATATATATTTGCCTTTTTTAGTTTTTTTTATCGTTTCTTCATATTTTCCAAGCCTTATATCTTCTATCTTTCGCCTCACTGCATCTCTTATTGAACCAACATATAATGTATACTTCTTTTCTCTGTCTTGGTATGTATCTATTCACTCCTTCATTATAGATTTCCATCAAGATCGTCCACTTCTCTTCCGTTTTTGTCTCTTCAATGTAGAATTTTTCCCATTAGCATTTTTGAAAGATTTTCTTAAGTTTTACAAAGTCCGGTTTGTTGTACATCAGTCTTCTTTTCTGTATTTCTCATGTCACCTCGATATACATTTCTTCCTTAATTCAACCTCTGTTAGTATGTGGTCACTCTTTTCAAATGGTGTCTTGTATTAAATTTTATTCACAATTTCAGGTTAATTTGTATATATTAAATCCAGTCTCGACGGTTCTTCGTTACTTTTGTATTTAGTATTTTCATTTACCCATTGTGTCATTGTATGTTTTATGGTCATGTCATGTAATACAGTTCCCCACAGATCCTCTCCACCTTTCACTGTCATCTCTTCCCAACAGATTTCTTTGAAGTTGAAATATCCCATAAGTACCAGATTACCTCCATCCTCCAGTATCTCATTTAATAATGCCTTGTATCATTTAATATTTTTGAGTGCTTGCCCTCTTTCCAAGAGCCCATTTTGGGGGTACATAAATTCCCACAAACTTTCCACTTTTCGTGTCGCTGTCTCTAACTTTGATCATGATCATTTCCACACTGTTTTTAACCTCAGTAATCTTCGTCACATTTAAGTTTTCCTTGGCCAAGAACATGATTCCTCCGCCCTGTTTTTCGTTTGCGTTTTTGTTTCAATAATGGTAAAACCCATGTCCAACACTATTACGTGGTAGTAGACCCCTTAATTTTATCTTCACAATTTCCATTGTGTCTGGTTTTTCATCTGACAGGTAATTATTTAGTTCACTCAATCCTGAAATTAACCCGACTATGTTAGCATAGGCCACTTTTATTTTTTCCTTCTCCATCCTGTTTTCTGTTTCTTTTGTTCCGCTTACCTTGATGTATAATTTTCTCAGCGTCATGTCTAAAACCCTCTAGTAGAACTCCTTGCTTTCGGTCTCCGTTCTCTTCACGCTTATCTATTTATTTTTTCTTAGTTTCACATCTTAGTGTCTTCTCTTTTTCTACTTCCTCAACATTCATTTCTCTTTTTATCCATATATTGTTGTAACATTCACTCTTTGCTAACTTGCTTTTGCTAATATGTCTTCTACTTCAATTTGTGATCTTAGTTTTATCTTTAGAGTTCGATTTCTTTCGTTAGAATATTGTCCCATTCTATACACTCATTCTATATCTTTCTCTACTTCCTGGTCACCATTTTTTTTTTCTCAAATACCTCACCAGACCATGTTTTTCTTTTAATCCATATCCCACAATATTTTTTCCTATACACTATATCTCTGACCCAATTTGCTTTTTCTTCAATTACTTGAATAATTGTGTCTTTTGCATTTTCCTGCATCTGTTGTTCTACCATTTCTTTAAAAATTATTTCTTCATTTTCTCTGTTTTCATTCTATTTCTTAATCTTCTGCAAATTTTCCTCACCCAAGTTTTCTACAATTCTTTCAGACGTTGCCTGCATTTTATGATTACCTCTATTATCAAGTTCTCACTATTGACAGTATAATTGATTTCCATGCATTTATTTACACATTTAATCTCCATCAAATCTTTTTTAATCCCTTTAGCTCATTATTTAGTTTGGAATTTATATTCTTTAGTTTACATATCTCATTGTTGGCTTCGAAAAGGCCTTTCGTTAAATTTACAATGCCTTTCCTTATTTCTATGAATTTTTCCTCCCATAATTTTTTATTATTACTCATCTACCTTTCTGTGCCTAAGAGTCGACTAAAATTTCTTCTTTCGTACTTACCAAAACCAGAAAAAGTATCTTCGTTATACAGTTCAAACATCCTTGGTGTCTCTAGGCCTCTGTTAACATTCAGTTTCGGCGTAGCGCCTCCAGAGGGCTCTGCGTTTGAATCAACATGCGGCTCAAGATCATAGTTTTTATTTTCTTAAATTTTATCTCATTACATCGATTAAATAACGCAGATAAATAATTTTGGGTAACCACAAGTGCTCCTCCTCCTCTCAATACAAACGAGGCCCCTTGTTTTCCTAGTACTATTGAGAAGTTTCTTCTTATTCGGCAGCCTTCGAAGCTATAGTTGAGAGGTGTTGACAGCTCAGAATCTCGGAAGTGTTTGTGTGTGTGTGTGTGTGTGTGTGTGTGTGTGTGTGTGTGTGTGTGTGTGTGTGTGTGTGTGTGTGTGTGTGTGTGTGTGTGTGTGTGTGTGTGTGTGTGTGTGTGTGTGTGTGTGTGTGTGTGTGTGTGTGAGTGAGTATATATATATATATATATATATATATATATATATATATTCAAGCAAGATATTATTAATTTTTGTAAAACATTTTACACACTCATTTTTTTTCCATTGTAACATGTACACGCACATTCAAGTTCATTAAATACACAATACGATCCAATGATAATAAAATCTTTGAAAGTGAGGAAAACCTACCTGTTATCCTAATCTCCCCTAAGCATCTCTATTGATCTTATTGCCAGAAGAAAAAATCACTCCTGTTAAAAAGAAAAACATCACATGTGTTAGAATTTTTTATTTTTTCAGAATTACTTGTTGCAGGAATCTGAAGAATTTTTTTTATTAAAAAAAAAAAAAAAAATGGTAGAACATAACTTGACCTGTAACTTTTCTATTTGTTTTTTACTTGTTTATCTTATTTCAGCTTATTCTATTTCATCTTATTTTATTCCATTTTATTTTGTTTTGTGTTACTTCATGACATTTGATTTGATTTGATATTCCTTTATATTATTTGATTTTATCTAATTTAATTTATTCTATTCTATTTTGCTTTGTTTTACTTCATTTTGTTTTATTTTATTTTATCAATTATCTAAGTTATTCTATTTTTCTTCATTCTATTCTGTTTAGGTTTGTTTTGTTTTGGTTTCGTTTGGATTGTTTTGTTTTCCTTTGGTTTGATTTGTTTTGTTTTCCTTTGGTTTTATTTGTTTTGTCTTATATTTTCCGTCTTTTATTGTTTTGAAATGCATATTTCTTTTAGTGTTGAGGTGTATAAGTTTCCTCGTTTCTACAAAGACGTAGTGACTTACACATTCTATTCATAGAATCTATGAAAGAAGTTCTTCGGCATTAAATTAGTTCCAACAGGTTTTCCAACTCCATAAAAAAGAATCATTATTCTCCAGTTTGCAAAACTATTTGCTACAAGTAAAAAAAAAAAAAAAAAAAAAAAAAAAAAATGGTTTCAAGTTTCAATGTTTCTTCGAGTCCTCAAAGACTTTCCGTTAGATCCTGACACATCAAGAACTCTTCAGTCCTTGTGGATTTTTTGTTCATATGTTTGCTATCACCTTTAACCCTTTTAATATACTAATGCATTTCATCTTTTTTATTTATTCATCAAAATGTATTTCCTTTTTTAAATCATATACTCTTTTTTAATTGTGTAGGATTTGTTTCTTTTTCTTTTTCATCTAATAAATATTTCTTTATTTGTTGATTTATTAATTCATATATATACTTACTTATGTATATGTTTTTCTATTCATTTGTATATCACATATTTACTTCTCTTTCTGTACATAATTTTTTCATCCATCCATCCATTCACTCATCCATCCATCCATCCATCCATCCGTCCATTCATCCTTCCATCTTTCCATCCATCCATCCACCCATTCATCCATCCATCCATCCATCCATCCATCCATCCATCCATCCATCCATCCATCCATCCATCCATCCATCCATCCATCCATCCATCCATCCATCCATCCTTTCACTCATCCATCCATCCATCCATCCATCCATCCATCCATCCATCCATCCATCCTTTCACTCATCCATCCATCTATCCATCCATTCATCCATCATCCATCATACATCCGTCCATCCATCCATCCATCCATCCATCCATCCATCCATCCATCCATCCATCCATCCATCCATCCATCCATCCATCATCCATCCATCCATCCATCCATCTATCCATCCATCCATCCATCCATCCATCCATCCATCCATCCATCCATCCATCATCCATCCATCCATCCATCCATCCATCCATCCATCCACCCATTCATCCATCCATCCATCCATCCATCCTCTCGTCCATCCATCCATCCATCCATCCATTCATCCATCCATCCATCCATCCATCCATCCATCCATCCATCCATCCATCCATCCATCCATCCATCCATCCATCCATCCATCCATCCATCCATCCATCCATCCATCCATCCATCCTTTCACTCATCCATCCATCCATCCATCCTTCCATCCATCCATCCATCCATCCATCCATCCATCCATCCATCCATCCATCCTTCCATCCATCCATCCATCCATCCATCCATCCCATAATCCATCCATCCATCCATCCATCCATCCATCCATCCATCCATCCATCCATCCATCATCCATCCATCCATCCATCCATTCATCCTTCCATCTTTCCATCCATCCATCCATCCATTCATCCATCCATCCATCCATCCATCCATCCATCCATCCATCCATCCTTTCACTCATCCATCCATCTATCCATCCATTCATCCATCATCCATCATCCATCCGTCCATCCATCCATCCATCCATCCATCCATCCATCCATCCATCCATCCATCCATCCATCCATCCATCCATCCATCCATCCATCCTTCCATCCATCCATCCATCCATCCATCCGTCCATCATCCATCCATCCATCCATCCATCCATCCATCCATCCATCCATCCATCCATCCCTCCATCCATCCATCCATCCATCCATCCATCCATCCATCCATCCATCCATCCATCCATCCATCCATCCATCCATCCATCCATCCATCCATCCATCCATCTATCCATCCATCCATCTATCCATCCATCCATCCATCCATCCATCCATCCATCCATCCATCCATCCATCCATCCATCCATCCATCCATCCATCCACCCAAGAGGCGACTTCCTCATCATCGGTTCCCTGAAATCGTCTTTCCTTTGCGAATTATGATAATCATTATGATAACGAAATAAATGGAAAAAAAAAAA
>NC_134786.1:13047379-13052379 GCF_046742065.1 Oratosquilla oratoria | reverse complement strand
AAGTTTCACTTCAATCGTGGGAAAAATAATGGAAACTATCATCAGAGATGCTATCGAACATTATTTAGAAAGTAACCGTTTGATAAATAATAGCCAGCATGGTTTCAGACGGAAACGTTCTTCCGTGACTAACTTACTCGAATTCTACAACACCATTATTTCGAATTATGACAAAAGAAACAATATACATTTAATATACCTAGATTTTGCAAAAGCTTTTGATACCGTCCCCCACGAAAGACTACTTACTAAACTAACTTCACACGGAATAAGTGGTAGCCTATTAGGTTGGACTAGTAATTGGTTGAATGGTCGAAAACAGAGAGTTGTTTTAAATGAAAAAAAATTCTAAATGGAAAAATGTTACAAGTGGAGTTCCTCAGGGTTCCGTTCTTGGGCCACTTCTATTCATAGTATATATAAATGATATAGACCATGGACTAAAAATCTACTGTTTCCAAATTTGCTGATGATACAAAACTGTGCGGAGTGGCAAATGATCACTCAAACCAATTAGATATTCAAGAAGATTTAGATCAATTACAGCAATGGTCTGAAAAGTGGCTAATGAAATTTAACACAAGTAAATGCAAGGTAATGCACATAGGTAGAAATAACAGTAAGTACGATTACAAGTTATTTGGAAATTCGTTAACAAAAGGGGATAGTGAAAAAGATCTCGGCGTAATTATCAGTAACGACCTCAAATCATCCAAGCAGTGTATTTCAGCCTCTGAGAAAGCAAATAAGATTCTGGGACTGATTGCGCGATCTTTTGATTTCAAAAGTCCATCACTCATTAACAAGCTATATAAATCGTTAGTTCGTCCACATTTGGAATATGCTGTTTTCATATAGTCACCAAATCTCATTAAAGACAAAGATAGATTAGAAAAAGTACAACGGCGAGCCACAAAACTGATTCCAAATATAAAAAATAAATCATACGAAAATCGACTAAAACACATGAATCTGTTTTCCCTAAAAAAACGTAGACTCAGAGGTGACTTGATACAGGTCTTTAAGATTGCAATGGGAATTGACAACATCAGAAGTGACCAAATTTTCACATTGAATGAGAATCCGACAAGAAATAACGGTCTCAAACTGTCCGGAAATAGATTTGATTTGAAAGTGGGTAGAAACAACTTCGCCAACCGTGTAGTTAATAAATGGAATAAACTTCCTGCACAGGTAGTGCAATGTAGTTCAGTTCGAAGCTTTAAGAATCAGTTAGATAAATACCTAAGTAAGATGCTGTAATGATTATAATTTATCTTATATTATTTGTTTTTGTTTTGTTATCATTTGTCTGTTTGATTTTCATTTATTATTAGTTATATGTCAATTTATTATTATTTACTATTTACCTGTTTGTTTATTATTTAACTATACCTATGCATTTATTTATGTATTTTATTTGTTATTTACATTATTATATTTTTTTATTTATTATTTTATTATTAATATGATTTTTTTTTATCCGACCTAGATATGGATCAAAAGGTCTCCTGTCGGCATGCTCCGCCTTTGTAATCCTTTGTAATCCTATGTGTGTGTGTGTGTGTGTGTGTGTGTGTGTGTGTGTGTGTGTGTGTGTGTGTGTGTGTGTGTGTGTGTGTGTGTGTGTGTGTGTGTGTGTGTGTGTGTGTGTGTGTGTGTGTGTGTGTGTGTGTGTGTGTGTGTGTATGTGTGAGTGTGTGCGTGTATATATATATATATATATATATATATATATATATATATATATTTCTCTCTGTCTCTCTCTCCATCTATCTATCTATCTTTATAGCTCTTTCTCTGTCGTTCTCTCCTCACTATCATTTGCACTCTCATCTTCATTCTTACACTCACTCTCACTTTCACATTCAAGCAGCCAGTGACACAAGTACTTCAGAACATAAATTCTGTAAACTGTATAATCAAACCAAGATTAAAGAGGATTTCACCTTGTACTCTTTTCATGATAGAGTATTTTTGTTCCTCTAGAAAAAGTCGCAGTTTCTGCCGTGAAATTGATGTACATCATAAACTTGCTAGCAATGTTTCACATCTTATTTAAAAACACTGAAGTGATAAGATGCAGAGCATCTAATTGATTTTTATTTATTCTACGCATGATGTTAGAATTCTAATTAACATACTCGTAGTTAAAAGACAAATAAGTAGTCCTTCATATTGTAATTGCAAAACTTTGTATCCATAACATGCAGACATGGGGTTAACGTATGTTTTTCTTTAATATCCTTTTGTAAAAAATATCTTATTTTATCTACCGCTACTGGCTTCAGAGTAAACAGAGAAAACTTATGAGTTTTTTAAATTGTTCCGTAAAACATATATATATTTTTTTTCTAATTCCACATACATATTGAATGACATAAACCAAACTAATATTCTTATTGGTACTACTGCTATGGGGAAATATATTCACCTACATTCAGATGAATCCATTTGTTTTAGTAAGTTATAGGAAAACCGAAATTTTTAACCACTATTTCCAAAATTTTCGAAACTACCACATTGAAGGTAATTGACCACTATTCTTCGGCCCCTACCCTGCAGTTTATCTTTGTAACCCCTTTATTACGGAGACGCCTCTTCAAATGAATTACTTTCTCCTGCTTTCACTAAAACTCACCAGACTCACCATTTCATCCCATGAAGTGGGATGTACTTATACGTATACATACATACATACATACATACATACATACATACATACATACATACATACATACATACATACATACATACATACATACATACATACATACATACATACATACATACATACATACACACATACATACATACATATATATATATATATATACATGTATATATATATATATATATATACATACATACATATACGCGTACACATACACGTACACATACATATACATACACACATAAATAAGCTTTCTAAGTGGCTTGTGACAAAGCTTTCTCAATTTGTAGGCACTATTTCTAACTCATTTATTCAAAATAGTGGTAGCCTATTAGGTTGGACTAGTAATTGGTTGAAAGGTCGAAAACAGAGAGTTGTTTTAAATGGAAAAACTTCTGGATGGAAAAGTGTTGCAAGTGGAGTTCCTCAGGGTTCCGTTCTTGGGCCACTTCTATTCATAGTATATATAAATGATATAGACCATGGACTAAAATCTACTGTTTCCAAATTTGCTGATGATACAAAACTGTGCGGAGTGGCAAATGATCACTCAAACCAATTAGATATTCAAGAAGATTTAGATCAATTACAGCAATGGTCTGAAAAGTGGCTAATGAAATTTAACACAAGTAAATGCAAGGTAATGCACATAGGTAAAAATAACAGCAAGTACGATTACAAGTTATTTGGAAATTCGTTAACAAAAGTGGATAGTGAAAAAGATCTCGGCGTAATTATCAGTAACGACCTCAAATCATCCAAGCAGTGTATTTCAGCCTCTGAGAAAGCAAATAAGATTCTGGGATTGATTGCGCGATCTTTTGATTTCAAAAGTCCATCACTCATTAACAAGCTATATAAATCGTTAGTTCGTCCACATTTGGAATATGCTGTTTCCGTATGGTCACCGAATCTCATTAAAGACATTGACAGACTGGAAAAAGTACAACGGCGAGCCACAAAACTGATTCCAAATATCAAAAATAAATCATACGAAAATCGACTTAAGCACATGAATCTGTTTTCCCTAAAAAAGCGTAGACTCAGAGGTGACTTGATACAGGTCTTTAAGATTTTAAAGGGAATTGACAACATCAAAAGTGACCAAATTTTCACATTGAATGAGAATCAGACAAGAAACAATGGTCTCAAACTGTCCGGAAATAGATTTAATTTGGAAGTAGGTAGAAACAACTTTGCCAACCGTGTAGTCAATGAATGGAATAAACTTCCTGCACAGGTAGTGCAATGTAGTTCAGTTCGAAGCTTTAAGAATCATTTAGATAAATACCTAAGTAAGATGCTGTAATTATTATAATTTATGTTATATTATTTGTTTTTGTTTTGTTATAATTTGTCTGTCTGATTTTCATTTATTATTAGTTATATGTCAATTTATTATCATTTACTATTTACCTGTTTGTTTGTTATTCAACTATACCAATGCATTTATTTATGTATTTTAATTGTTATTTACATTGTTATAGTTTTAATCTATTATTAATATGATTTTTTTTTTTTTTTTTTTTTTTTTTTTTTTTTTTTTTTTTGGCATCCGACCTAGATATGGATCAAAAGGTCTCCTGTCGGCATGCTTTGCCTTTGTAATCCTTTGTGAAGACTTGATTAAAAAGGTTAAATCTGTCAACATTGATCATCCTTAAAATTTAGTTAGTTTCGATGTTACTGGGCTCTTTACTCATATCCTAATTCAATATTTCTTAACCTTTCTCCCAAATATTCTAGGTAACAGTATTGATGGCATTCCTTGTAATTTTTTGTTTTTATAAAATTAATAAGTCTGTGTGTAAATAATTCTTCTTTTATCTTTGAGGGGAAATATTATACACAGACCTTAGGGATGGCTATGGGAAATCCTCTTTTACCGGTTTTTGCTAACATATACATGGAATATTTTGAAAAATATATATTACCTACTATTAAAGATGAAAAAGTTATTTGGTTCAGATATGTAGACGATGTTTTGTGTTTCTGGCCTGATAACCTGTCTATTGATGATTTCCTTATTAATCTAAATTCACTGGTACCCTCCATTAACTTCACTCATGAAATAGAAAATAACAACAGTTTGCCCTTTTTAGATGTTGAAATAATTAGAGATATTGGTACTCTGAAAACAAAAGTCTATAGAAAAGCTACCAATATTCTTTCCTATGTTCATTTTTATTCCAATCACCATATCAATGTAAAAAGATCAGTTTCTATTTCCATGTATTTGAGAGCTTACAGGATTTCAGATTCTGAATTTATTGATGACGAAATTAGAACTATCCGGAGTATTGGGGGAAAGTTAGAATATCCAACT
>NC_134786.1:13032379-13037379 GCF_046742065.1 Oratosquilla oratoria | reverse complement strand
CAGAGAGTGTAAGTTTAGATGCCTAAGCCTCTCCTCGTAAGGCAAATTTCCGAGTCCATGTATCATTTTGGTCATTCTTCTCTGTACTGATTCTAGTGAATCTATGTCCATTTTGTAGGACGGAGACCAAAACTGTACCGCATAGTCAAGGATGTGTCTAACTATCGCTAGATGTATTGATATATTTTTGTAAATCTTAGTATAAGAAACATGTGCCATGTTCAAATGTTCCAGTGTTGCATATGAATCATCACTCGATCGGTGTTTAATACAAATCATGTGAAAAAAATCGACAATTAATCTTACAGACAGCTTCAAGAACAAAAGTCTTTCGTTTGATAATAGACTTCTTTCATTACGGGACACTGCATTCTTTGTTGGTTTCATTTAGACTAAGGTTGTTTTTGATTGGCGTATTCTTCATCCCTATTGTGAGGGGTGGGCGAGTGTAGTGTGTCTTCCGGTCTGGAATGTGTCGTATCTGGGTCATTCCGTTTATAAAAGAGATAGAGACCATGCTATCTTAAAAGATAACTTATCCGGCTGTTTTAATCTTCGACATACGTAGAAGTCTAGGTTATCAATAATCTATTTGACAATATATATCATAAATCATAATATAAAGATGATAGTAGTATCCGCTTTAGCAAAGAATATTCAGCTCAAAAAGTCACACTAGATATATGAAAATAATAAGATAAGATAACGTTTATTTCATAGTCTACAGTCTTAGGATACTGTAAATATAAGTAGTATCCGCTTTAGCAAAGAATATTCAGCTCAAAAAGTCACACTAGAAATATGAAAATAATAAGATAAGATAACGTTTATTTCATAGTCTACAGTCTTAGGATACTGTAAATATAATTTCTTTTATTGAGAAGTCGGAGTGTGGAGAATTTGGTCCACGGACGAGGTTCTGGAAAAGAAGTCTTCAACAAGGGCTCTTGGCATCAGAGGCTCCAACCGCCAATTCTTTACGTCCTGCAGAGAGCGCCAAGGATATTCAGAAATTCTTTGCAGAAGAGAAATGAGAAGTTTTCATTCTCTCTCCCTCTCTGGAATAGCTTTTGAAATACAGTTTATTACAATTTGTCGCCAGTTAACGGGTTATTACCCACCCGTAGGGAAAAGTGGAAGACTATTAAATATGTGGAATAAAAACTTCATGCAAAAAGGGATTTGAAAAATCAAATAAAAGCAAACGAGGAAGACACGCAAAATGAACAGCAGGGGAAGTAAGAATTTCAAACGTATATCAACATCTTTATGTCTCGATAAATGCCGGGTAATAAAGAGGACTCGTACATAAGAGAGACAATCCGCTCCCTCCCCTTCCCTCTAAGAAAAATAATAATAAAAAATTAAGCCAAAAGAGAGAGAGAGAGAGAGAAAAGAAGCGTGATAGAAGGAACACAAGGCAGCTAATGAGAATGGACCCATGGGTGGAGTCTTCAAGCTCAGGCGCTCAAAGTCGTATTTCAGACCTTGGCTTGGCTCCTCCTAGCCTTCGACCAAGACCTCACACAGAAAAGGGCACCCCACCTCCACCCACCTCTGACATTCTTCTCTCTCTCTCTCTCTTTCTCTCTTTATCTTTTTTTTTTCTTCCTTTGATCTTTTCCTCATAGTCAAGAAACAAATTTGGCACTTTATGTTTTCTCGTTGATGATAACGTTTAGGCCAAGGCCATATTGATAATGCTATTCTGACTTTAGCCTTTTATCGTAAGGGTATTTCTCGAGGCTGAATAGAATTTTTTAGCATTAGCCAGAATAAAATCGTTAAACCAGTCAAATTAGGTACTACGAGTATAGGCATCAAAGGGATGATATTAGTAATGATAGTGGTGATAGAACATTTGCATGCGTTATTACCACAATCACCACCATCATCACCATCATCACCATCATCACCACCACCATCACAAACACCATTATAAATATAATTATCACCATCATTATCACTATCATAAATATCACCATTATCACCACCACCATCATCATCATCATTATCATTATCACCATCATAACCATAGGAGGGAGCAAAAAGAGCAAAAAAAAAAAAACAATGACGAAGACAACGACGCCGCCGTCATTGAAGACGATGATAAAGATGAAACTGGAGACAATCAATGACGCAGCCAAAGATTGGATTTGGGGGAAGCAAGAACGTCACGGTAATGAAACGTCATCAACCAATTTACTGATGACGTGTCATTACCCTCCAAAATACTGGAAAAAAAAACACAACTTCAACGTTCTTACCGACACCCATGCACTCCTTTCTTCCTCAGGGTTGATAAGAATGACGAAGAAACAGAGGCATTACTCCGAGCACCTTGACCCGAATCATAATATTTCAAAACCATGCATTGTATTTTTCATTGTTGATGTGTGAACATATTTTTGTTTAGGAGAAATAACTTATTATTAGAGAGCCACTGCATGCAGATATATATCAAATACTCAAGACGAAAGATAAATTTCTAGTTTCACATTAGTATAGCAAGACAGTAAAGATGATGAAGCCAAGAATGATTTTTGTAATTGATGCAAGGCCGACAGCGTCTGATCCAATAAGTTTGGTTCGGATCCGATATTAGATTTTATAGAATAAATCTGACATAGAGTTCAATCCTAGATCTGATTGGACTTCCACTTGACATTAGATAAAAGGTTTGAACCTTAATTGTATTCGTTCAGAAATTTTCCAGCAGGTAAATTTTATGAATATGTAAAAAACTAAATCAATCATGGAGATGGCATGAGTCACTGTGATTTTCAGGAGGTTGTAGTAGGATTTTAATTCTTAAACAGAAGCAATATATATTTATTTTTCTTTAACGGAAAATTGGGAACAGGGTACCCTTGTGAACCTCATTAGGCCACAGTAACAATAAATTGATCCAAATTGATCCTACAGAAAGGAAAGTACTTTCTGTTGAAGTGATTTCATTACAATAATATGTATATATATATATATGTGTGTGTGTGTGTGTGTATATATATATATATATATATATATATATATATATATATATATATATACACATATATATATATATACACATATATATATATATATATATATATATATATATATATATATATATATATATATACACATATATATATATACAAGGGTTATATTTCCTCTTATAGAGGAGTTGACCGGACCAAAGTGTATTTTCTTGCCTTCGCTCTTATGGAAAAAATTGCGAAAAGAGCAGGGGATACCCTAGCCTGCCTGTTTTGCTCCGATATAGTTACCTTTAGGAAGCATAGAGATACATTTGCAATATCCTCATCCATTTTATATACAGTGCAGTAATAATCATTGCTGCCTATCATCTCTTCCTCAGTCATGATGAATTGTCTCGTCATGTCAGTATGTAGTCTAGAGCCATCCAATACATATTTCACAACAATCATGTGCCCTTTGATGATACCGGAGCTCAAGCATAGATTTATTTGATTTAATCCTTAAGTCTTAACGTAAATAGATTTTAATTTCCTGAACTGATATACATTGTTATCATACATTTTTTTTTTCTGTGTTCTGCTCTCTGCCAGTTAATATAAAGGACAAGGGAATATGTGGTGCGTACTATGTCTGTGTTTTTTTTTGTTTTTTTTTACTCTTCATTATCATTTTACAATGCCATGATTTATTCATTAGTTCTATTCTGGTTGACACCAACAGGCTTTTACTCAACTGAGAGAATCAAGAGGTTAGAAGTACTTCGAGGGGATGGTTCGGTGCACTAGATTTAGTGATGACCAGGAATGAATATATGTTGACAGATAAAAAGGTATATCAGCTGTGTCTAAGGACACTATTTCACAGAAGCTTTCAGAGCTGGAGAGCCTTCAGTGAGAAAAGGATTTTTTTTTTAAACAAAACGTACATATTCTGCCTTTCATATTTATTTAAATCATTTGAGTTTTCCACAGAAATAAAGCTGTTCATCCTTATCTATTGATATATTCTATATACTTCTTCACCTGGAAAAGGTTAATTCTATTAAGTCATTTTCCGGTAGTCATCTGAAAGTTTCCGTCGGTGTTGTTAGTTGCAATGTATGATTTGTTTTTCATGGAGATCTTAAACTACAATTCTTTGAAAAGTATTGTAGGACAGATAGAAATCAGATACGAGAAATAGAAAAAATAGAAATCGGCATTTCTCCATAGAGTGGAAACTTGTCACTAAATATAAAAAGAATACTGTGAATCTCTGGTACATAAGGGTGACACTAAAGTTCCTAGTATAGGGGTGAGCAACCCTTGGCACGCGTGCAAAATCTGGCACACTAACGATTTTCTCTGGCACACTAAACCCAGAGCTCATTTTAAAACAAATAACTAGTAAATCTCAAACTTCTTTTCTATGGCCCTTGGTAAATGCATACTGCGCTGGGCGTAGGATTTGGGACCTAAGAGGTGAAAGGAAGGGGGCCAAACCCGTATGTAGGCCCAAATTTTTATTCCGTTGGCACACGAGAAAGCTTAGTATCAAAGATTTCGCTGATTTTGGCACCAACACTTAAGAACATAAGAACGTAAGAATAAAGGAGACTGCAAGAGACCATGAGGCCTACACTATGCAGCTCCGTATCCATCACCACCTGTCGTCCCCATCCATAAAGTTGTCTAATCGTTTTTTAAAACAACTGATAGTTTCAGCGCTTACTACATGATTACTAAGTTTATTCCATTCATCGACCACCCTATTAGTAAACCAATTCTTGCCTATTTCCTTCTTAAATCTAAATTTGTCCAGTTTATACCCATTACTGCGAGTCCTGCCCTGTTGTTTTATTATGATGACCTTGTTTGCATCTCCCTTGTTATAGTCTTTGATCCACTTGAATACGTCTATGAGATCACCCCGCACTCCATGTCTTTCCAGAGAGTGTAAGTTTAGGTGCCTAAGCCTCTCTTCGTAAGGCAAATTTCCGAGTCCATGTATCATTTTGGTCATTCTTCTCTGTACTG
>NC_134786.1:13004879-13007379 GCF_046742065.1 Oratosquilla oratoria | reverse complement strand
AAAGTCGTACTAGGTGAGCCACGGTGTCGTGGATGTTGTCCATTTAGAGCAAGAATCGTTTCTTCGATGCCAAAATTAAGCAACAAAGAAAGGAAGTTATCGTACATCATTGCCTGCCCCAAAGTAATGTCATGGTAAGCACTCCCGAACTACGCAATAGTTTTCAGACGCAAATGTCGCGTTTGGAACCGGGTATTCGATATATATTTCCATTCATGAAAACCCCTTTTGTGCTAGGTGAATATTGTATAGAAAAATATATCAAATGGGATGCAATAAAAGTTGTATTTGCATAATAAAATCCAAGATTCTTGTCCACCGCTGTGCCGGACGCCCAACAAGTTTCCTTGCTACGGACCCTAGATCTTCTGGGTTTAATAATCCCTTTCATTTGCATACGAATGCTTTGGGTAAAAGCAGTGAAACCGTTTTTATACCAGGAAGGCTTCAGAGGGAAAACTCAGACCTGTAGGTAATGGCAGCAGTGTTTTAAACGAGGCAGATATGAAATAATCTACTTCCTCAGTAGAAGCATTAGCATTTGTGAGGAGACAAATTGGTTAATGTAAAACACAAAGTGGAAAAGTTGCCAGCTAGCACCGCTTATTTCTGGAATACTTTATGACTTTTTATGTACAATTAGTCAAACCAGTTTTGTCTATGTTTTGATCGTAAATCATGGTATTATTATAAATAATTTTGTAACTAAAGTAAGACAACGTCCATCAGTGATATTCTTAATAACTGAATAGTTGCTGATAGTATTTGGTCCCAAATACAGAGATTTTATGATATACTCGTAGAATTTCAAAGTACCTATTTCCCCAATTGCACCAGGTAAAAAGCAAACGTAGTAATAAATTCTCAAAGAACATCACTACATCATGTTAAAATATTCTTCAACTTATCATTCCTTGATCAAAGATCGAAGAGTAGAGACTGACCCAGATGAACTGAACAATTCCAGCTGATATATTTATATATATATTTTTTCTACTAATGGCCCTCCTGACTTGAAATTAACACTTATGGTTCCCCTGTAGCCGTTATTAGAAAATATATATTGCATTACTTAATCCATATCCTTTTTCCTACAGAGAACAGCTGTGTTAAATCAAATAAAATCAACAGATAATGTTTTGTACCAGACATCAAAAGAAAATTGCAAGTCATTACTTGCTCCTAGATTAATGAATCTCTCGCTTATCCTTCATATTCTTTTTTCATTCATATACAAATTTTTAATCACCGTTAAATCTCTAAAGATTTGGTTACGTTTTAATTTCAAATGTTTTTCTTACATTTACACTCAAAAGTTCCTTTATCTGGTCAGATATCCAAAGCCTTTCTGATTCGTATATTTCATCCATACAATATTCCAAAGAAAATTAATTCAGATAATAGGTTGGAATGCAGGAATTAATATATTTACTATTCATACAGTAAAGGATATTAGTTCTTTTCATCTGTATATTACTTCAAGATCAATAGAGAACAAATAAAAAGTTATGTTAATTATGCGTGCGTGTGTTTTTGTATATATATATATATATATATATATATATATATATATATATATACATATATATAAATATATATATATACATATATATATATATATACATATGTATATATTGTGTGTGTGTGTGTGTGTGTGTGTGTGTGTGTGTGTGTGTGTGTGTGTGTGTGTGTGTGTGTGTGTGTGTGTGTGTGTGTGTGTGTGTGTGTGTGTGTGTGTGTGTGTGTGTGTGTGTGTGTGTGTGTGTGTGTGTGTGTGTGTGCACGTGTGTACGCGTTTGCATCTAAACTTAAATTACATTGTACAAGTATATGCGTATCCATCATCCATGATTAATTTAATGAGCTTGGATTTTAATATCGTTGGGAAAGCTCTAGGAGACAGACAGTGTAAACGCCGTGAATAAAAATCCAGATAATATAATTTTCTTTATACCCCCTAAAAAAAGTCAAGTTAATAAAAATAATAAAGAAAAAAAAAACATGAAATGAAAAAATGCGGAAAGCGTTCTTGGACCAATGAGAGAACTTGAGTACTCACTCGAGTTAATGGTCTCACCAACAAAGTACTCCGACCTTTGCTGAAGCCTCAACAGAAAAGATCTAAATGGTTCCGTGACGATAGACGGAGTAAAGGGCATTCTCCCTGTCTGTGAGCAAGCCTTGGAGGGAATGTTTGAGTAATAGCTGTTGAGTAGCCCGGGATGTCCTGATGGCTCCAACTTACGGTAGAAAAATTAAGAGAATGAAGTCCACGAGAGAGGGAATAGAGATCACGATGTTTACGTCCAAGCTAAATGGGACCCTGGTTGGTAACGATTATAAAAGGGTTAAGATAAAGGAGAACGGAGCCTAAGAAACCAACTTGTTTTTGTGGTCGAGTTGTTATGAATGGAAAATTAATTAAGAAATGTTGTATTTCATCTCTTATGAAGTGAAAGTAGAGAATGAGAGAATAGACAAAGTAGAAATATGTATGTTG
>NC_134786.1:12979879-12994879 GCF_046742065.1 Oratosquilla oratoria | reverse complement strand
TTCTATCTATATTTTTCTATCTATTTATCTATTTGTTTATCTATTTTTCTGTGTGTCTATTTATCAGTCTATATATTCATATGGGTAAATAATTATCTTTGTATATCCCAACATTTATGAATACCTATGGGGTTGTCATGTGAACATGTATGTGCATGAGTATACGTATGCTTATGCAATCCCGTTATTCGGGTAAGTTATAGAAAACGTAACCACTAAAGAAAAATGCATTATTACGAACAAAATGAAACAATGTTATTAATACATCTTAAGGAATAAAACTTTGATAAGTACCATAAAGAGCACACACGTTAATTCATGAATGTGATGAAAGCACATGTCAAGGGCCTACGTGTGAACCGAAGCAGTGAATGCTTGTCTTTGTGTCTAACCAATAAATTTAGCAAAATTGTGACAAGTAAACAAAAAATTTCGTTCAATTCTCCCTCAGGGTCATGGACAGTACATAAGACAGAGCAAAGTGGAGAATGTGTGTAGTACTGTTGTGCTACACGTCTTCTCAAGAAGTATGAGCTTACTGTAGCCTATTTAAAGCACGATAACTTCAATCTTACTGAAATGGTACTGGAATGCAGTTGATTATGTAAATGTCAGTGTCGTAGGATTTCCATTGCTGCATCAGCCTAAGACAGTCAACGTAGACCGGAAAAAAAATCAGCATAAATCTATCTAAGACTAGATCTGGGTTCTATACACGAAGCCCAGAAAAAAGGTAGTAGTATCTCTCACCAGTTCTGAGAATATTCTAAGGCAATCTTTACAGAAATACTTTTTACCTATTCATGAAGGGGTTAGGTCATGACCAGGGGCGAATCACGGAGGGTAGTAAGCATACCTTGGGTCAGGTCACTCGGGGGCGGGGGCTCAACAGACAAGTCAGCAATTTGGATGAAATATATAGGAATCTAACTGATCTAATTATGAATGCACAAAATAGATTTATCCCCCTGGAGTCAATACGGAAAAATAATAATACTACTAAATGGATGACAGACAGATTGAAACATGAGATCGGAATGAAAAAAGGACTTTACGTACAAGTAAAAAACGGGGAATCACATCTTAGATCAAGATATAACGAAATGGCAAAGCTGGTGAAAAAGAATACACGTACAGCGAAACGCAATTATGAAATTAAGGTTGCCAGTCAAGCAAAATCCAACCCAAAGGGTTTATTTTATCTCTATAGAACAAAAAATAATGAAAGAATAGGACCAATTAAAAACTATGAAAATGTCATGACAGAATCGGAGAAAAAATGAGTGAGGAGTTTAACAATTATTTTCTGTCGGTCTTTACTAATGAGAGGTTAGATAAAGTACCTGAATGCGATCCGATTTTCAAAGGGATGAAAAAAGTAGTCTAATATCAGCATTAGTAAAGAAGAGGTAGTCAAGCAGATTGAAAGACTCAAAGCTACAAAACCCCGGGTCCAGACGAAAATCTTCCGAGAATGTTTAAGGAGTGTAAATTTGAAATCTGTGACCAGTTAACTGAAATATTTAATAAATCGGTAAGCACTTGTTTTGTGCCTATTTCTTGGAGGCAGGCAAAAGTTGTTCCTGTTTTTAAGAAGGGAGATACATCGCATTCACTCAGTAGTCATCACTCAGGTCAGGTCAACCGGGTAGCTGCTTCAGTTAGTGATATGGCGAATGATTGTGTTACCGTGTTCAGCGCCGAAGAGGTACAATCTCTACTTAGTAGAATTGAAGCCTTGGAGGATGCTGTTAAGTGCCTTAAAGAGGAGAATCGAGTTCTCCGCTCGAAGGCCCAAAATACGGAAGACAAAATTAGCAATGAGCATGGACGGGATACGGTGAATAGTGGAAAAAAGTCCTCACCAGCCCCGCTGAGCTGCAAGAACTCGTTTCAAATACTAGCGAAACTAATGAAATCCAAGAGAAGAAGGGAAGGGCAGATGCTGGATCCCTGCCCACAGGTAAGATTTTGGTTGTAGGAGACAGTCAAGTGAGGTACTTAGACAGGGCTTTCTGCGATAAAGATAGGAAACATAGGACGCAGGTATGTTTCCCAGGCGCGGGCATAGGAGATGTTAGAGATAGGATTGAAGAGTGTCTAATAGGGGAAGGTAAGGACCCAGTAGATTGCAAGTGCCGAGGGAAATGATATAGGTAAGTTAGGGAGTGAGGAATTGTTTGCGCGGTTCCGGGATGCGCTAGACAAGATTAGAAATAGGGGAGGTGTTCCTGTTGTATGTGGAATCCTTCCGAGGCGTAGAGTTGGAGGCATGTGGCATTCCAGGGCTATTGCAATGAATTGCAGGCTGGCAAAACATTGTAAGGCCAATGGATGGGCATTTGTCGACAACTGGGACCGCTTTTATGGTAAGAATCACCTATACACAAGGGACGGGGTGCACTTGTCGTCCACAGGATTTCGGCTCCTTGCTGAATCCCTTGAGCGAGAAGTAGGCATCCTACAGTTTTTTTTTTTTTCGGGTAGATTACGTGGGAGTAGGGGGTGGGGAGTATCGGAATATAGTTTAGGCAATAGAAGCAACTTAGAGAGGGACTGTGAAAAGAATCACCAAAGCAGGTGGAGGGAAGATAAACTTAAAGTTTACTATACAAACAGCAGGAGCATAATTAACAAAATTGATTTGCTGCGAGGTAAAGCTTGAGTAGAAAATTTCGATATTATAGCTATTACTGAATCTTTGATCAATATGGCAGATAGATATTTCCTTCCGGAAATCGAGATAGAAGGATATAAGTTTTTTTCATAAGGATAGGGTTGGCATGAATGGCGGAGGTGTAGCACTTTTCGTTAAAAATACATTAAACTGTAAAATCAACAATTCGATTAAGGAAGAGCTGCACGGAATCTATTTGGGTAGAGATTATAGGCAAGAATAAGAAAGTTATTATTGGCGTCTTGTATAGACCTCCTAACCTCACCATTGAGTAGACTGATCCCCTGATTCATGAAATTCACAGACCGTCCCAGTACAAAAACGTTGTGATCATGGGAGATTTTAATTATAGAAACATTGACTGGGAAACTTTGATAGGAGATCATGAAGCGAAGAAATTCCTAGATGTGGTGAAGGATAATTTCCTAAAACAAGTGATTACCGATCCTACGAGGGGACAAAATGCCCTGGACTTAATTTTAACTAATAATGAGCACCAAATTAGCTGCGTAATAGTGGGAGATAGTCTAGTCTCTAGGGATCATCAAAAAATAAGATTTAATGTGATTTGGGAAGAATTAAAAAGTACGAATAACGTTCTAGTACCAGACTTCAGGAAAGCAAACTTTGACAATATAAAAACATATATGAAATTGAATACGAAATGTCATGCGGACGTTTTGAACATTGTTGGTTCTCGGAGAGGGGCTGGGAGTCAGGCCTGGATTAAGAGCCGGGTCACGGAGGGTAATATACATACCTTAGGTCAGGTCATTTGGGGCGAGGGCCCAACAGTCAGGTCAGCGATTTAGAAGAAATATATAGCAATCTAACTGATCTAATTATTAATGCACAAAACACATTTATCCCCCTAAAGTGAATACGGAAAAATAGTAATACTCCCAAATGGATGACAGACAGATTAAAACATGAGATCGGAATGAAAAGAGGACTTTACGTACAAATAAAAAACGGGAAATCACACCTTAGATCAATATATAACAAAATGGCAAAGCTGGTTAAAAGGAATACACGTACAGCAAAACGTAATTATGAAATTAAGGTTGCCAGTCAAGCAAGATCCAACCCTAAGGGTTTCTTTCATCTCTATAGAACCAAAAATAAAGAAAGAATAGGCCCAATTAAAAACTATGAAAATGTCATGATAGAATCGGAGGAAAAACGAGTGAGGAGTTTAATTTTTTTTTCTCTCGGTGTTTACTAATGACAGGTTAGATAAGGTACCTGACTGCGATCCGATTTTCAATGGGGATAAAGAAATTAGTCTACCTTATATCAGCATTAGTAAAGTAGAAGTAGTCAAGCAGATTGAAAGACTTAGAGCTACAAAACCCTGGGACCAGACGAAATTTTTCCGAGAATGCTTAAGGAGTGCAAATTTGAAATCTGCGACCAGTTAACTGAAATATTCAATAAATCGGTAGACACTAGTTTTGTGTCAACTGTTTGGAGGCAAGCAAACGTTATTCCTATTTTTAAGAAGAGAGATAGATCGTCTATATGCAACTACAGACCAAACAGTTTGATATCGGTTATAGGAAAAATTCTTGAATCAGTAATAGTAAATAGACTCAGAAAACACATCGAAAGACATAATTTAACTCGTGATTCACTGCATGGTTTCTCCAAGGGTAAGTCATGTGTGACTAATCTTTTATCCTTTTACACTAAAGTATATAAGACGTCAGATTACAATGAAAATTATGATGTTAGTTACCTTGGCTTTAGCAAAGCGTTCGACAAGGTCCTTCACCAGAGACTACTAAAGAAATTCAAAGCCTATGGCATAGGAGTAAAAGTGTTAGAATGGATTAGAGCTTGGATTAGTAAGAGAAAACAGCGGGCCACCATAAATGGAGTAAAATCTAGGTGGGGCAATATTACTAGCGGGATCCCCCAGGGCTCGGTTTTGGGTCCCTTGTTGTTCATTATCTACATAAACGACTTAAACGATGGAATAAATAGTGATGTTATTAAGCTTGTGGACGACACTAAAATAGGACGCCTAATTAGGTCAGAAGACGACGCCCAGATTCTGCAGGATGATCATAATAAATTGTTAATGTGGTCGGCGAAATGGCAAATGAACTTCAATATCTTTAAGTGTAGTGTGTTAAACGTAGGGCTACACAACCCCGAAAATAGATACAGCTTAGATAACACGTTTTTAGAAAAATCTGAGTGCGAGAGGGACTTGGGAGTTCTGGTGAGTCCGGACCTTAAAACCAGGAAGCAGTGCATTAGCGCCAGAAATAAAGCTAACAGGCATTAGGTTTCATTGCTAGGACGGTAACGAATAGAAGTGCAGAGGTAATTATTAAACTCTATATAAAGATAGTTAGACCCATCCTTGACTATGCGGTACAGTTTTTGATCTCCGCCCTACAGCATGGACATAAATTCACTAGAATAAGTACAGAGAAGAATGACCAAAATGCTACATGGACTCAGAAATTTGCCTTACGAAGAGAGGATTAGGTACCTAAACTTACACTCTCTGGAAAGACGCAGAGTGCGGGGTGATCTAATAGAGGTGTTCAAGTGGATCAAAGGTTATAACAAGGGTGATGCAAACAAGGTCATCATAATAAAACAACAGGTCAGGACTCGCAGTAATGGGCATAAACTGGACAAATTTATTATTTATTATTATTATTATTATTATTATTATTATTATTATTATTATTATTATTATTATTATTATTATTATTATTATTATTATTATTATTATTATTATTTTGTATTATTTTTTATCATTATTCTCTTATTATTATTATTACTATTATTATTATTATTATTATTATTATTATTATTATTATTATTATTATTATTATTATTATTATTATTATTATTATTATTGTTATTATTATTATTATCATTATTATTATTATTATTATTATTATCATTATTATTATCATTATTATTATTATTATTAAATAGGCAAGAATTTGTTTACTAATAGGGTGGTCGACGAATGGAATAAACTTAGTAACTATGTAGTAAGCGCTGAAACTATCAGTTGTTTTAAAAAACGATTAGACAACTTTATGGATGGGGATGATGGGTGGTGATGGATACGGAGCTGCCTAGTGTAGACCTTATGTTCCCTTGCAGTTTCCTTTATTCTTATGTTCTTATGTTCTTATGTCTATGTGTAACTACAGGCCAATCAGTTTGACATCAATTATAGGTAAAATGCTTGAATCAATAATAGCTAATAAACTCAGACATCACATCGAGAGAGATAGTCTGATTTGTGATTCACAACATGGGTTCTCCAAAGGTAAGTAATGTGTGAGTAATATTTTGTCTTTTTACACTAAAGTATATAAGGCGTCAGGTAACAATGATAATTATGATGTTATTTACATTAAATCTAAGAAAGCGTTCGACAAGGTGACCCATGAGAGACTACTAAATACTATCAAAGCCCATGGCATAGGAGGAAAAGTATTAGAGTGGATTAGAGCTTGGATTAGTAACAGAAAACAGCGGGTCACCATAAATGGAGTTGTATCTCGGTGGGGTAATGTTACTTGTGGGGTCCCATAGGGCTTGGTTTTGGGACCCTTGTTGTTCATTATCTACATAAACGACTTAAACGATGGGATAAATAGCGATGTTGGTAAGTTTGCGGAGGACACTAAAATAGGATGCCTAATTAGGTCAGGAGACGACGCAGAGATTCTGCAGCATAACCTTAACAAATTGTTCACATGGTCGGTGAAATGGCAAATGAACTTCAATATCTCTAAGTGTAGCGTATTAAACGAAGGGCTACACAACCCCGAAAATACACACACACACACACACACACACACACACACACACACACACACACACACACACACACACACACACACACACACACACACACACACACACACACACACACACACACACACACACACACACACACACACACACACACACACACACACACACACACACACACACACACACACACACACACACACACACACACACACACACACACACACACACACACACACACACACACACACACACACACACACACACACACACACACACGACTCGGTGGCGGGGATGATATAGCGCTAGATGGGAAGTACGGTAGTGCTCGCAGTACCCAGTTCGAATCCTGCCCAGGGCCGAAATTATTTCGGTATCGCTGAGCTTCGGGTCGTTACTCTGACTCTCGTGGGCGTGGAGTTGTGTGTGTGTGTGTGTGTGTGTGTGTGTGTGTGTGTGTGTGTGTGTGTGTGTGTGTGTGTGTGTGTGTGTGTGTGTGTGTGTGTGTGTGTGTGTGTGTGTGTGTGTGTGTTTGTGTTTGTGTGTGTGTGAAAGGTCATAGCATTACCCATAGATCGGGCATACGAGCTCTGTGTTCTCTTCAGGGAGGGAAATAGTTGTCGATCACGAGTCGAACATGTGATCCAAAGACCACACACACACACACACACACACACACACACACACACACACACACACACACACACACACACACACACACACTCATCGTGGCGCTGTGGATAGAGATAATTGGGATACTTTAATTTCGAAGCTTTATCACTTATTCTTGATGGCGAATTCTCAAGAATAAATTAAATAGCTTCATAATTAAAGTATCCTGATTATCTCATTAAAAAATTTCAAAAAATGGCAAGGAAGTCTTATTTTCATGATAAAGCTAGAGACACATTTGATTCTAAAAATATTCTCCTTCTTCCTTACCATGATACTTTAATTGAATTACCGCATATTCTTCAGAATTTCAACATTCAAGATATTTTTAGAAACGCCAACATAGCCAAAAGTCGTTTAATTAAAAATACACCTGAAAATAGTGAAGGTTGTGTATATAAAATTCCATGTAAAGATTGCACCAAATGATATATTGGTCAGAATGAAAAGGAATTAAATGTTAGATTAAAATAACATAAGTATAGCGTTAGAAGTGCTCAAACGTCCAACGCGTTATTTTTTCATCTTAGGAATTTCAGCCATTGTATTTATTAGGACGAAGCTAAAGTAATTGTTAGGAGTAAATCTTATATTAATAGAAATATCATAGAGCCCAGTCTGATCAAGGATACATCTGTTAATAATTTAAATTTAAGTCATGGACTGTACAGATTGCATGATTTATTATTAAGAAAATTGTAAACCAATCTCTTGGGACTCTGAGTCCAAAAGTCACGGGGAGGGATTTACCTTACCCTCTGAGTATATACACTTGTCTCTTTTTCTGTACTTGTACATTGAAAATGTCTGAATAGACGAAAGCGCTCGGTCTCTTTTCTGTTATTTTCCTAGTGATTTTTCTGCGCACTAGAATCACGCGTTCAAGTTATTTTTTCTGCATATATATATATATATATATATATGCATATATATATGTATATATATATACATATACATATATATACATATATATATATATGCATATATATATGTATATATATATACATATACATATATATACATATATATACATATGTATATACATATACAGTATGTATATATATACATATATATATATATATATATACATATATACATATATGTATATACATATACATATGTATATATATATTTATATATATATATATACATATATATATATATACATATATATATATATATGTATATATATATATATATACATACAGTACATATATACATATATATATATATAATATATATGTAAGTATCTTTTGTAATGTTTTATTAACACTTGTTTCTCCAAAGAAATCTAGAATGTTTTCCTTTATTTCAGCATATGTTTCCCGTTTATTCATTTAATTGGTGAACGGCGTATATCTCTGCCAACGTCTATCATTGGTAAATTATCTATATATTCATAAAAAATTAAAGGTTTCCTACGACATTCTATGTTGTATAATCCTGAGAAATATCATGCAATTTAGGTACGTGTTTTTTTTTATTATTATTATTACCTTTACTATCCTAATGAATTCGTCCTAACTGTGCGTTTTCGAAATTGGCATCAGAACCCAGATCTAATTAAGAAAGCTGAAATGAATTACGAGTTACTCGGAGGAGCAAATTGACAAGTTAATTTATTGAAGAAAACAATGGAGCGAAACAATTTGGAAAGACAAAGGCGAACGAAGCATTTTGTCTTGAATAATAAATGACATATCCAAAGAAAAAAACTGGAGACTTCTTTATATTTTTGGCACACACGGCTTCGAAGCCCAAGACCGAAGGGTTAACGATTTCAGCGAAGACAAGGAAGGAGGGGAAGAGTGTCGAAGGAGAAGGTCACAAAGCGAACGCACGGAAACTGGTGGAAAACAGAGAAGGGAAAGTGAAATCAGATAGGGAATGATGGCAATTTGTGGTAACTGTGTTCTCAGCAAGAAGGAGGACAGTGAGGGAAGAGGTAAGACGAGAATGAATGGAAAGAAGATGGAAGAGAGGGTGAGGAGAAATATTGTCCTCGTCTTGTGCATGTACAAGAGGCTGGAATGATTTCCGAGGAGGCCATTCACAATGGACAACAGATCTTCTCCGTTAGATTATTTACTCTCTGTCAAATGACCGGTTTTATAATGAGGGCAATAGTGGTCCACCAATATCATCATCAAGTAATAGGCTAAGAAAATGTTAGGCCGAATTCACACTGACGTATATTATCGGAAGTCCATGAAGACCTGGAAATCTTAAAGATGATATTGCATTTGTATATGTAGGAAATATAGATAAAGATGGATTTGTGATTTTAGTAAATGAGAAAAAGTTACAATGGTACATTCACACACTCATATCGAATTTCAATGGACACAGATTACAGGAAACTTGTTGAAAATATGTTTATATTTTGTACAGTAAAATGTAAATGGATGCGTTGGTTTCATAAGTAAATTGACAAACCTACAATGAATACATTTGTTAAAAGTCTACCTGGATATATTTTGACACATTGAAAATTATTACACTCCTCATCTTATACATATATATATATATATATATATATATATATATATATATATATATATATGTATATATATATATATATATGTATATATGCACACATAGATATATATAGATAGATATGTATGTGTACGTACATATATATATATATATATATATATATATATATATGTGTGTGTGTGTGTGTGTGTGTTTGTGTGTGTGTGTGTGTGTGTGTGTGTGTGTGTGTGTGTGTGTGTGTGTGTGTGTATGTGTGTGTGTGTGTGTGTATGTATATATATATATATATATATATATATATATATATATATATATATATATATTTATAATGTATCTATGTATGTATGTATGTATGTATGTATGTGCGTGTACGTGTCTGCATTTGTGCATGCGTGTGTGCGTGCATGCGTACGTGTGTGTCAAACATGACTCACAGTACACATTCCGTGGAATAAAACTTGCTAATTCGACTCACTTTTGTTACATCAGACCTTCGCCGCAAAGAATCAACCCGGGTCCCGATAATTTACCCAAAATCTTTTGTTCACCGAACAAATTTGGGATTAGCGTTCTGATAACACAACCCTGAATGTAGGAGAAAGCAGCAAGCGCGATTTTACGTAATGGAAATGAGAACAAGGGCTGGAACGACGTTTTACCCTGGAATTGCTGCCATTGGGAATAATTGTCCTGTCTCGTCTTGTTCGCTGGACGCCATTCGTCCGGAGGTCGGCGTTCTCTTCCACTCGACACTGACTTTGCACTTAACTCCAGAAACATCATAAAAAATCTCGTTACTGAAAGTCTTCTTAGAGGTGTCTTTTGGGAAAAGGAGAAGGCTCTCAGCTGAATAAAATCGAATGACGGTAGCAAGAGAATATGTAAGTAAGAACAGTCCTCGTATACGGATTAATCATGACGGTTGAAACTGGATATCACAAAAAGATTATATATACACATATGTAATCCCATACAAATTCTAACACCCATATTTTTCATTAATCCAGATGCTGTTGTAGCTATATGATTTTGATGATAGCAATCACGTAGTTAAAATCTTATAGGTAAACCGTGACGTCTTATGAGTGTTTATAATAAACCCGCAGTCCCTCAATGGCCGGCAACGGCCCTCATAGTATAAACATAATGATATGGGATTGAGATCTCATAAATCTTGGGTTCTAATATCGGTTTCCGATGAATACGAGGATATAGAAATGTAAGCCTGTTAATTTCAATCATGCATGTTCTTACCGCTCAGCAAGGCAACATTTCCGCACTTATAATTCATTGTATTGTTACAATGTATTGTCGAGCCGGGACAATAGCTTATAAACCATAATGAAGCCGAGTTGTTTACTTGTGTGGTAATGAGCTCTCGCCTTATGTGGAGCTCTAAGCCATATGAGATCAGCTTTGCTGCTTTAGAGGAAAATGTTTTGAGGAATCACTAGCAACGTATATATATACAGTATACAAAGACTTTGGTTCGCTTTATGTAAAGGAGGGATCTTGCAAGCTAAATCATACTTTTGCCTTATTTTTTTTTCGGGAAAAATATTCGTAAGAAAAGAGAAGCTACCAGTCCCCACACTCCGTCCCCTTTAGTTATGTTTTACATGCCAGGAGACCAGTGTGGCACCTTGTATCCTGTCCCACAATGCAAAAGGAAAAGGATAAACTAGTGACGTAAATGTTTATAAGAAACGCTAATAACATTAAACTTGATATAATGAGCTCTCGTTTGATCCTCTAACTTTGACAGTTGATCTGTATGTTTAATTTGGTTGCAAGAAAGCAAGTCTGTTACGTTAGCGATAAACTTTCTCATAGATTCTGTGTTCAACAAGAAGAAATAGAAAATATTTTCTTGTAATCACGTGTAAGCTGTTCGTTCGTTCAGGGTCAAGTTACTGCGTTAATGTGAGTTTTCGTTTCTTTATTCAACATAATTCTCCACCTTGTGTCTTGTACGTGACAAATGTCCAAGAACAAGGATACATAAAAAAGCATATAAACAAATAAACAGATATGATTATGATCAATCAACATGCATCCATAGTGCCAAACTCCTGAGTTAAACCGACATAAAACACAGATCAACATACCTCCAGTCAATTGAGAAACGCAGCTGGGGACATGCAACACTCAGTAGGGACTTTCTTTAGAACCGACATTTCATGCAACACGCGTGGCTTCTCACGCGTATAAACACACGCACACACTTAAACGTAGGGAGTCACACAGGCTCTGCCTGCCTGTCTCACTAAACTGTACTTGCAAGGTTGTTCAAGCTCGGAGCTGGCAAATAAATCACCCTCTCCACCTACTATGTATGTACCAGCACGAGTCTGTAAGCTTGTGTGTGTGTGTGTGTGTGTGTGTGTGTGTGTGTGTGTGTGTGTGTGTGTGTGTGTGTGTGTGTGTGTGTGTGTGTGTGTGTGTGTGTGTGTGTGTGTGTGTGTGTGTGTGTGTGTGTGTGTGTGTGTGTGTGTGTGTGTGTGTGTGTGTGTGTGTGTGTGTGTGTGTGTGTGTGTGCGTGCGTGTTTGTGTTTGTGTTTGAATGAGCGCGTGTAAATGAGTGCGTGTAGGCCTTTACTTATTTTTTATAATGGTAGCCATACAGATATTAAGATATACAGATTTATCGATATCTACATTGATTATGATTACTTATATGTTCATTATCATGTATTATCACTATTTTTTCTCAGATTTGTTTTTAAGACTAGCAAGTGTTAGTATTCTGTGTGTTTAAATATTTTTTCATGCATTTATTGCTTACCTATATATAATTATTAGTTATTGATATGTTTATTTGTTTATCTATTTACTTATTTATGTATTTATTCATGCATTTGTTCATTAGTTTATTTATTTATCTGTTTATTCAACTATTTATCTATTCGTTCGTCTATCTATTTATCTATTCATTATTTTCTTTTTGTTTATTTGTTTATCTATCCGTTTATTGATTTATCTACGTATGTATCTATACGTAATCGTTTTTTTATTAGTTCGATATAAATGTATGACTGACTTTTTTCCTACATTTTTTTTATCGTAATTTTTGTATATATATATACATATATATATATATATATATATACATATATATATATATATATATATATATTTATATACATATATATGCACACACACACACACACACACATACACACACACACACACACATACACACACGCACACGCACGCATACGCTCGCACACACACACGCACGCATACGCTCGCACACACACACACACACACACACACACACACACTTATATATTATATATATATATATATAGTCACATATATATATCCTTATATACATATATATGCACACACACACACACACAAACATACACACACACACACACACACACACACACACACACACACACACACACACACACACACACACACACACACACACACACACACACAAACACACACGCACACACACACGCACACACACACACACACACACACACACACTTATATATATATATATATATATATATATAGTCACATATATGACCTTTACATACTATTTTTGTAACAATGTATGTTTAGTTTGCGAGTGTCGTGATATCAATATTCTTTCTGTATCTTTTGACTTTTTTTTTAACTTTTGTAAAGTCTGGAAAGAGGTACATATATTACAATACAACTTTTTAGACTTTTAAGATATTGCCCGTTGTAAGAACATAATTACGAATATTTCTCATGTAATACGCCATGAATAACTTCAATGGTGGTGGATGCTCCCAACTGTAATCACTATTTATGAAGTCAGAACCATAGGGTCTTGACATCCCCGTGGCTGATGATGACAAGGGCTTATCTGCAGGATGAGGCCACGTCATACACAGGACACTTAATGACACAACGACAACCCAGCAGACGAGGCCAAGAACGACAAACGTGGAAGTGGGAATGTCCGGCTTGTCAAGAAGCTGAGAGACAAAACGTGTTTTAAATAGATGGATTGGCAGGCGTTGGACTGATGAGAAACAAGTCGATAGGAGAAGGGACGCTGCCAAGGACAGGGTTGGCAATAAACAGACCAGCGGGACCTTGGGGCTGACGGGCACTGAGATACTGAGGTTCGAGGTCTTCCCAATTAGAGGACCTCGGGAGCTGCCGCAGAGAAATCTATACGCCTTAACAGGAGAAGAGGAACCTCATGGCTTTGTTACTAAATCCCTTTATTTCCTTGACTCAGTAATTCAGAGTGAGACGACGTAACACTGGATTTTTTTTTTTTTTTTTTTACAACTCAAAAGAATTATGAAAGTAATCTATTTTATTCTTTTTCCTTTTATTCTCTTGATTATTTTCTATTCTTTAATATTCTTCTTTTTCCAAGTATCCTCCCTCCCCCATTCTCCCTTTTTATGTTCTCTCTTGTTCGGTCAAAATTAAATCACGTTCCCCTTTTGTCCTCTCTTTCTTCTTGCTCTTTTTTTTTCTGACACCTCTGTTTCACTCTCGTATATCATACTTTTCTCTTTTTCTATATTCACAACTTATTTTTTATTTCATGCATGCACTCTCGTTTTCATGTATTTCTCTTCTCCATCTTGTCTTCCTGTCTTCTTTTATGATCTTTGCTCATTTATTCTTCATATATTGTCTTGCCACGTTTGATTCTCCCTTTCTAAATCTCTCCTCTCTCTCCTCTTTCGTGTATCCTGTCCATCATCATTTATCCTCTCCTCCCTCCTAATTTATGTGCCTCCCTCATAGTTCATATAATATTAATTCTCTCATTTTCTTTATCAAACATTTTTTGATTGATGACCCTTTTCTATCTCTTTATCTCTTGTTTTTATATTCTCTCTTATTCGTTCTGTTTTCCCATTCTTTCTCTTTCTTCCACATTTGTTTCGTCTCTTTTCTTTCATTTCCGTCTTTACTGTTTTGTCTACATCTGCTTCCATCATCTATTGCTGTTATTCAAATTTTCTTTTCCTTTCTCATTTTATCTCCTCTCCATATTTTTCTCTTTAGCCCCACCATCTCCTTTCTTTTCTTTGGCAAAACTTTATTTCATTTGAGTGATGCAAGTTATTTCCACATTAAATGTGACTTTAACTATTTCTTTCTTTACCGTGACAATTCTCTGAAATTTGAGCACTGGTCCAAATAAAACGTTGTGCAAAATGCGTAATTATATGTGAATCTCTACGTATATTCTGAAGAACATAAGGACATGAGAATGGAGAAGACTGCAGGAGACCATGAGGCCTAAACTATGGATTTCCGTGTTCCCTACCACATATCATTCCCATTCATTAAGTTATCTAGTCTTCTCTTAACACAACCAATTGTTCCAACGCTTACTACATAGT
>NC_134786.1:12967379-12972379 GCF_046742065.1 Oratosquilla oratoria | reverse complement strand
ATATGCCTCGCTTCTGTGTTTCTGCTCCTTACCCCCTTTCGAGCCCTTAAAAACGTCATTTAGTATCCACCAATTAATAGCTTTATGTCGGAAGAATCTCTATTGGAATTCTGAGGACCCTCAAAACTCTCTTGGCTGCGGTTGGAGAACCACAGATTTAGAAAATTAGCGTTCGTCATATCGATATGTTTTGGTAAATATCAAACAATTTTATTCTTTTGAGGGATTTCCCCCTCTCCCTAAGGACTGAATGAATGAAACCTCATCATTTCTGGGCACTTCATACACCAGAATGAAATCGTTTGGCATTTGCAGTGATAGAATCTATATATCGTACGACAGTATTGAAAGATTATTTTTTCTTGATTCGAGGGCCAGGTCTTTTAACCGGAACGAAGCCACTAAAACTGCTTCAGTACATCTATATTTTCATTTTATTCTTCAATCATGTTGGGCTTTATCGTTTCAGTATTTACTAACATATACTTGGGTAGTATGATATCCTTTAATCATTAATATCACGAGTACAAGTAATATGAATTATATATTTGATTATCATTTTACATTTCTATGATTAAAAAAATAATAAGAACATTCACCTGAAAATTGTAATATGAATTATATATTTGACTATCATTTTACATTTCTATGATTAAAAGAATAATAAGAACATTCACCTGAAAATTTTTAGCAGTGGAGAAATACATAATTTTTTACTTCTGAGGCTGAAGAGTCTGAACACACTATGTGATATTACGGAAAAAAATAACTGTCAGTTCTCTTTGATTCCCAAAGAAATAGATCTAAGAATAGAATCTTTTGTACTCAAGTGGGTCCGTGCCCTCTTAGGGATAAACTACATTCTCCTAATACTCATAACAACAGAAGGTCAGGAAAATAATCCTGTCATCCTTCCCTGAAAGTTGGTGTCTTCCTTCTCTCTTCATGAAATATGTCCTTCCGTATATGCAGGAGCGCGACGTATCTTTGCGGACACCAAAGTCTGACCCATGATACTTCAGAATTATAGAAACATATATTTAATTTTTCTAATAAAAAGAATCATAACTACTAAAGGAGCTAATGTATGAAATACGCGGTGACGATATAAACGGGCACTATTTTCGTTTTCATTATTATATTTTTCTACAAGCACACACAAGCAGACTGTTGTAGAAATTGGTATGTTTGATATCGATACTTAAGAATAGAATGCACAATTCAAGTTGAGTCATTTTACAGATTGGATAACAAAGGATATTGAAGTCCATTCGACACGTACCCTTTCATCCAGAAGTTTATCGATGCCTTTGTATTCATGTCTATAATTGGAACTATACAGTTCTTGACATTAAACGTTTATCATATAATAAAGGATTTTTGTTTTGTTTTATTATATTTGGAAATAGTTGATTTACACAAAATATCTTTTTACTTATGAGTGTGGTTTGCGCTTCAAACTAAGTAAATCCTTGAAGTGTATAGAATGCTGATTCATTCTGCATTGTCGGCGATTTTTTTCATATTTTCTACACATGGTACATCAACTATGGTGGAATAATTATCAAAAGTAATTGCAACATGTGCCATCAACATCATGAATAATTTGGTTATCAAACAGTTCAGTCATACTAGAATAATTGCCATAAAGCTCTTTGTGATACAACTGACCCTTTTGACATTTCAATTTGCAAGTGAAAAATAACCAGGATAGAAAAAATGTATGTAGAAGAATCAAAACTATCAGATATCTTTTGCTTTCGACAATAATTTGGTTACACTGAAAAGGAAAATTCACATTTTCCCTTTACTTTAACTTTAATCTTTCTTCTTTTAGTCGAACATAGATCCATATACCAAAAGCTTTTTCCCCCTTACAGGGGAGGTAGCCAAAAAACAAAGGCATAGAAACCCCTCTCACCCATTCCATCCCCTTCATACTCCACTCCCCTCTACCCTCTTCCCTCTCTCTTATCTTGGCATCTTGTCCACTGCCCTGGGTCAGAAGCAGTGTCGCAAGACACAGCACATCCACAGCAAGGCCGCTTCATTAATTTAGCGACTCAACCCCCCTCTCCGTCCCCTCATCCACTAAAAGAGAAGACGGGGAGAAATCCCTTCGGGCTGCGTCTATTTATTTCTCATACATACTCTCTCAACCCCCATCCCCCACCCACTCCCCCTCATGGATTGTAGCATCATCTATACACAATCATTTTCCACTCACCCCTATCTTCTATCCTCTCCCGTTCTTCCCCAACAGACATTCCCCTCTTACCCAATGCCCCAATGCTATCCATCTCATCCTAGGTCAACCCCTCATGTTCACTCCTTTCACCTCTGCCTTCTACACCTTTTTTACTAATCTTTCTTCACTCATTTTTCCATGTGTCCAAACCATCCCAATATTCTTTCATCAGCCCTATCTCCCAACTCCCTTTCCACCCTTGTTCTTCTTCATCTCAAACACATTCAAACTCCTTTTCTCTTCCTCTCCTATGTTTCATGTTTCTGTCCCGTACAATGCAGTCGGCACAGTCACTCCTTCATACAATCTCCTCTTGGCATTCATTCCCAAATGTCTATTTCTCTTTGCATTTTTAAAGCCCCCAAGGCATTTACTCGCTTCTCTTAATCTATATTCTACCCCCACTCCCACTCCTCTCTTTCCTGCCACATTCGCACCCAAGTATCTAAAAATACTCACTTCTTTTAGTCTCTCTACTTTACTATTCACTTCCAGCCTGCTGCCACTCTCTCCCCTTGTACACCTCATCACCTTACTTTTACCCACATTTATCTTTAACTTCTTTCTTTCCCACACCTTCCCAAACTCTATTACTAACTCTGATCTTGCTACAAGCGCAGTGTCGTCATCAAACAACAGCTGGCTTATCTCCCATTTCTCTCTATTTTTTTTTTTAACTATCTCCAATCTCCGACCCACTACCCTTGCATTTGCCTCTCGCATCACCCCATCCATATATAAATTGAACAACCAGGGCAACACAACACATCCCTGACGAAGTCCCACCTTTACCTGAAACCACTCACTCTCTCTATTTCTAATCCTAACGCAAGCTCTATTATTCTCGTACAAACTCTTGACTGCTCTTAACAACTTTCCTCCTATCCCATATATCTGCAAAACCTCCCACAGTCCCTGCCTATCTACCCTGTCGTAAGCCTTTTCCAGATCCATAAAAGACCAGAAAACATTCTTACCTCTTCCTATAGCTTTCTCATATATCTGTCTTACCACAAAAATATGATCTACACAACCTCTACCTGTCCTAAATCCACACTGTTCCTCACCAATTACTCCCGCTGTTCCTTTCTTAATCCGCTCAATCAAGACCCTCCCATAATCCTTCCCAACTACATTTAACATGTTGGTCCCTCTGAAACTACACCACTCACACTTGTCCCCCTTTCCCTTGTAAATTGGTACTATACAGGCTCTCCTCTAGTCCTCCGGCACTTTACCTAAAATAATGTGCCCACCTTCCTCTCACTGCTTTCTCTTCCATTAATATTTCTCCATCTGCACCGTTTACCTTTTTTTCTCTACTTGGATCGCCTCTTCTTCCTGTCTTAATTTCTTTCCAAAACACTTTTTATTACTTACAAACTTTTCTGTCCCCATTTCACATCTGCTCTCCTCTTTGTCTCCTTTATCTTATGCTTTACTTCTCTTTAATTTCTACCTCTCATACGATTCCCTCGTCCTAATTTGTAACCAATCTATGAAAGCCTGCTTCTTCTCTTTTACACCCTTCTTCGCTTTCTCATTCCATCACTCACTACCCTTCCTTTTATTTCCTCCTGTCCTCCTTATTCCACACACCATCTTTGCACACCTCATGACTCCCTCCTTGAACCATCCTCTTTCCCCCTCCACTCCTAGTTCTACTCTATCCTTCACCCCCTCCCACCCCTCTCTTAGCTTCTTCCTATACTCCTTTTACTTTTCTTTCCCATTTAAGCAGTTTACTCTAAATACTTCCCTACCTTTTGCCCTTTTCCTGTTTCTCCACCTATTCTCCACTCTCAACTTACTTTCCACCCAAAATTATCTGATATTCCCCACTCTCTCCCCTTAGAAGATATACATCATTAACTCTTCCTATCTACCACACTTCCATCTACCACCCTTTCCCATGTGTACTTATGCTTGGCTTTCTTCCTAAACACTGCATTCACTTTCATCAACTCTCTTTCGAGACATAACTCCACCATCAGCTCTCCACTACGACTTTTTTAGCTCCATACTTTCCGATCACTCCGTCTATTGCTTCATTTCCTACCCTATCATCAAGGTCTCCAAATACCACTACACTGACATTTCTCCCTAATTCCTCTATGCACTTATTTCAATCCATTAAAAAAGCCTCCCTTTCCTATACACTCTTCTCACTACCAGGCCTATACGCAGTTGCAAAAACCCTTATCTTCCTTCCCAGCTTAACCTTCATCCACATTAACCTTGAAAAAAACTCCTTCCAGTCCACTACACGGTTTCCTGTCTCTTCACTTACTAGTATAGCCACCCCTTCTCTCCCTTTTCCTCTCTTCACTCCTGAGAACCTCCCAACTACACTCCCAAACTCACACTTGCCCCTCCCTTTCAACTTAATTTAACTCAATGCCAACACATCAATCTTTCTTCTCACAAACCTCCTGCCTATCTCTTTCCTTTTATTCTCATATTCTCATCCACGCACATTAAAAGACCCAAACCTTATGGTACTGGTTGGAAAACTCCTAGATCCTCTTATGCCTTTACTTTTTTTTTTTTTTTTTTTTTTAGGAATGTCCCCTTTAGGGCTACAGGTAGCATAATTCCTAGTCCTATCCCGTTTTAATCCCCTCGTACGACTCAAGTGGGAAGACTTGGTGGCAGCATTCTTTTCCTCCACCACAGGGTAGACGAAGAAAAGAAATGAATATTCATAGAAATGGAAAAGGACAGTAAGAAGGGGTTGGGGGGCAGCATAACG
>NC_134786.1:12957379-12959879 GCF_046742065.1 Oratosquilla oratoria | reverse complement strand
ACCATTGCCGAGCATGACACAATGCTCAAATTTAATATTACTAATCCTATCCACTAGGATACATACAACTTACCCCCTCACAAACTGCAGATTCATCAAGCAGAAGTCAACTATCTACTAGTGACGGAACTAGCCATCCCAAGTTCATCTCTAAGGGCTTCACTCTGTATGCTCGTGCCTAAGGAGAATGGCGAGTGACGGCTCTGCAAAGACTTCGGTGGCCTCAACGACGCTACGGTAAAAGATAGCTACCCGCCATCACTAATCGACACATTAGTAGATAATGTAGGAAAGGCCGCTTATCTAACTAAAATAGACCTCTTTAAGGGCTATCATCAAATTCTCCTATCCCCAAAAGCCCAAACATTATTTTCCTTTGTCACCCCTTTTGTCCTGTATAACCACATTGTTCTCCCATTTATGCTATGTAATGCCCCTGATACCTTTGAAAGGGCACTAATGTAACCATCTCTCGATTACCAAGCACCCATTCCTACTTAATTGATCTCTTTATTTTCGCTGATACCTGGTCCGATCACCTGAGCAAGTTAGATGCCCTCCTTGATCGCCTAGTAAAGAAGAGGTTCGTCATCAACTTGGCGAAATCCACATAGGGAAGAAAATCTTAAGTGAATGTAAATAGACCAATAAATACACAAGAGAGAACCTTTTACAGAATGCAATCTTTTACAAAAAGAAGACAAAGGTACATTATATAAATACTTGAGAGCATAATAGGCTCTTTTACCTATAAGACTACATTCTGTTCCAGTAGCTACTGTTACGGATATAGGTATTTATCTACATAAAACTAGAGTGCAAGTAATTGAGAAGACTCAGTAGCCACCAAAGGGGTGGTCTGAGACCGGTTATTATTGGTCAATCCCTTGGGTTTTGATACGGGCGCTGGTGAAGTGCCTAAGAGTTGAAGTGGTTTCTGCTTTAACTTTAAGAATATTTGAATAGTGTTCAGTTGAATGCTTACATTGGCCATGGACATGGTAGAAGCTAAGTTTATACTGAAGCGTTAGTCTAGAGAGGTTATGTGTCATGTTAGAAGAGGTATCAGAGAAGTTTTTACGTACAGTGGTCTGCTTTGACTTGTGCTTGTGACGCTTACGGCGAAAGAAAAAAGCTTTTGTGTGACCTGGCTTGTTACAATAGGTACATGTAAGTACAGGTGGTGTTAACGTAGACGAAGGAGTGCTTTGTGTAGGTACTAATGACTGAGGGGGTGGTGGAGGATAACTAGGAATATCCGTATGTTGTTGCACATTGCTAACACATATAAGGCACTTCCTTTAGTTTTCATGGGCACCAGCAACAATAAATTAAAAAGGTATTCCAAAATAAAGCGGAACCTATCCAAAGTAATTGCATCTCTATCTACCCAATCTGATTGAAACAATTACTCTAAGACCTCAAAAGCAATCTTGTTGTCCTTTCCCTGAGCGTGCATATAGTTCAGTGTTCCCAAATGGGACGTGAGCGCATCAACTAAATGGAAATACCATTGGAAATTATCACCCATAGGAAAATTTCAGCTGCCATTGAGTTAGGAGCAAGTTAAGATCTCACGAATAAGATTTTCTCAGAACCATTAATTATATTATAATAGTATTCGCTATGCTGTCCTCAAATTCTTGGAGGAAGGTAGTTGCTTGATTATAACCAAAAATCCACACGAAGCACCAAAGCTGGGAGCCACGTGGTGTCTCTCTCTCAAAAAATACATGGCGCATATTCAAAATACACTGTTCATGAGCACCAACTTTTATATAATTCCTAAAGTCACAGAAAATCTAGTTGAAAATTGAAAAAAAAAAAACACGCAAACACGCGCATGATATGCTGGCCAGCCAAAGTACATATCACTTGGCAACTTTCAAATTAAAAAAAAAATTTCGAAATATAAAAAAGAAAAGAAAAAAATACTTTGCTGCGTGACACCAAGTGTGTTGGGTGGCAATGAAAAGCACCTTTATACTGGGAAAATTTTGTATTGAGTCACCATTCGATAAATTTACCACAATATACAAAAGCGTGCTTACACTTTGAAGGTTACGACAATAACGAGCCTACGTTTCATTACTAACTCAGATTTGGCGGCAAAACTCAAAGAGGCGCGCGCGGCCTAAACATTGTTTTTTATATACATTGTACATAATCACAGTACAAAAATTCAACAACACATTCAAGATTTAATGATAAAACTAATGGTTAACAATACAACCAATAGTAACTAATGCAATAATTGGTAAAATCATACGCAGACCATCACATATTATCCTTGTGCTCCCGTGGCTGAGACCTCAGTTTACCCCGACCATAACCCCATGGTATTCATCGAGAGAGCCCGACTCAGCAGTCAACGTATACTCCACTGGGCCTTAGCTCTCCAATCATTTAACTTTTGTATGAGTCACATACGCGGAGAAGATAACATCATTACCGACACCTTGTCAAGAGGAACCGAGAATTTCCCCACCCCGTATGGTAA
>NC_134786.1:12949879-12954879 GCF_046742065.1 Oratosquilla oratoria | reverse complement strand
GATGGCACAATAAATCACATTACACTTATTTCCATTATGGTCCTCTTAAAAAAATTCATATACATTAAAAAAAGTAAAATAACTAAGAAGAGACAAGTTAAATCATAATAGTTAATTAACATAATTCTCTTTGACATGACTCTATATGTAGATAAATGAATAACTAATGTATATAGCTAAGGTCAAAACATGTTATTACAAATAATGATATTTGACATAACTCATTATGCAAAAAGAATAGAAGGCTGAAGAGGCCTGAAGTATTAAACAAATAAAATATAGTAATCATAGTTATAACAAAAAGAAAGTAATAATAATGAAATGATAGAATAGTGATAATGATACAAGAGTTGTACATGTTTTGGCAGCTTTACATAAGAAATTATATAGTACAAGCAAATATTGATTAAAACTGTAGTAGCTGCAATCACACACACACACAAAAAGCGGACAGTAATGTACGCATGAAGAGGAGACAGCAAAATTAACCAATAGAAGTAGCACCATGATAATTAAGGAACTAACAATAAATAAAAGACTTATTTATTGTTTGAGATATGAAACTATTTTTAACCTGATATTTAAAGGCTTTCTTAGTAAGATTCTTATGTCAGGCGGGAGGTCATTTCATACTACAGTACTTGTATGATAAAAGCTGTTTATATGGAAGAAGTCTGAGTGTCTGATTTGGTAGCAGTCCTAGCTGTTTCTGGTACGGTTATGCATTCCTGGTTGTAGATTTATCGTAGTTACTTTGGACATAATTGTTGTATATGTTGTATAAATTATTTAATTTCAGTTGTTTAACGCGGTAATTAACAGGCAATATTCCCACTTTTACAAATTCCTTGGCTCCTACATGGCTCCTGCAAGGCAAGTCTAATGTAAATCTTATTCTATGTTGAGCCACCTACTGTCTACTGTAGACTGTAAACTTTTAGATAGCCCACTGTACCATGAGCTACAACCCTAATCAAAATGGCTTCGAATGAGTGCATACATCAGCATTTTCTTAGTTTTTAGATCAAAGTTCATTTCTGTGCAATTTTTTCTATTTGTTTGAGCATTTAGTGAGTACTTTATCAGCTATGATCTCTAAACAAATTTTGGTCTAAAACAGTGGTTCCCAAACTATGGGTCGCGACCCAAAGTTGGGTAGCGAGATCAATGTTAGTGGGTCGCAAGGCCATACAATTTACAATACTGGTAAATGAGAAGCAACACCACGGATCCCATTAATTTAGTTTTCTGAAGGAAATGCAGTGCCATGGATTCTGTTAATTTAGTTTTGTTTAAGAAAAGCTGAACACATTATTTTTTTTTCCAAAGCAAAGTGTATATATCACTGTCCATTTTCTTTCTCTTTGCTTTATTCTGGGTCGTGAAGGACTGAAATGCTCCAAATAGGGTCGCTCACGAAAAAGTTTGAGAACCACTGGTCTAAAGTCACTCCCAAGTAGGTAACTGTTGTTCAGTCTTTATTTCATTGTCACCACATTTGACTTTTAAACCCTCAAACTGTCTCAGTTTACGGCTGGATCCAAACAATACTGATTCTGTTTTACTAAGATGTAACGGAAGGGAAGGGTTGGAAGAGGTGGTGATGACGGGAATGGTGGAGGGAAGGAGAGCAAGAGGAAAGCAGAGGGAGAAGTATATGGACGGGCTGATGAGGGCGACGGGAAAACAACTCAAACCAGCACAGATGTTACAAGTAACTAGGGACCGTGAACGGTGGCGCTCCATGGTTGCCGAAGTCCAAGAGGATATGGCACGACGGTAAGGTAAAACGGAAGTTTATTGTCAATTAGCTATTCTTCCATGGCAGCAAGCTCAGTCCCTAAGACCTTCTCTATCTCTGATATAGACCTGCCTGAAACAATCAAAGCTGAATAATCTGGATAAAGAAGAATTTTAATGTATTTCCTTTATACACAGTTAGGTGTTCTCTTTATTGCCGTACTTTAAACATTCTATCGAAGTCGCAGATTATTACCCTATTGAGAATAACCTATTCATCTCCAGCTTTCAATCGTAAAGAGTCCCAGAATACAGCGAATTATTTGTGATCAGCAAAAGACGCTACTACCAATATGACGAATTGGTAATAACACGTACAATATTATCCTCCATTATTACACTGTTATCATTTATAACTCTGTTATAAACCAAGGTCACGTACGAGTAGGTCATATCCACGAAGCATGGCACAGTCTTTTGTTTAGGTTTTCTTGTGTCACTACATTGCTACATATATTCATATCTATGCATGGCAACGTACTAATGCTTCACCAAGTCTCCCCTTCAAGTGTAGCCATTCCTAAACAGTCCTTTCTGTAGGGTCTTCGTCTATATGGTATCATAGTCGAAGATCTCATGCGGCCAAATAATTGAATGTATGCATATACCACATATCCTAAATCTACACGTGTGCAATTGTACCATATCCCGGAAATTGTGTTCGTAGTTGAATTGCTACTCACCGGCCTCTCACCCAGTGACAAATTATATCTGTGCTTGTATAATTGATTCACCATGATCTTGAAACACGTGCTGGACTCGTGATCGATAGCTATTACTACCCCAATTGAGAGTTCAGAGTTCACATGTAGCCCGATTTATATAGAAATGATGTGACTTAATACACACTACACACCTGTACACTTGTCTAAGGGTAAGAGTAATGTTTTGCATTATTAGTGAAAAATTTTCTCACCATGAGCGAGGCGGGAACTCGGTACCACAGCGTGGCACCACACGACGTTAACCGCTACTGCAGTAATCCATGTGAGCGTATTTGTATAACACTGTTTAACATTGCATATGTTAAGCGACAGTTTATCGACAATAAAATTTAGTGTAGTGATAAATTTGAATTATACTGCACACTACTGTGATATTCTTCATTCCTAGAGAGCAAGGACCTTGTCATGTGACACTGAATTAACAAGACCCCTTTTAGTCATGGCTGCAGAAGACAACTGATTATTTTTACCTATATAATATACAATATATAATATATAATGTATGATATTTAATGCAGAAGGTGGAATGTGTAGTGAATAATTCATGATACGTGACGCGTGACACTAATGCATGTTATGTGTGATATAATATATATGGTACATAATACAAAATACATACTACATAATACATAATACACCATAAACAATACATAATACAAAATCATAATTCATCACTTATAATACATAATACAAAATATGATACATAATTCATAATGCATAATACTTAATACATAGTATATATGTAGCCTAATCAAAGTATAAACACCAGACTCGAATTGAAGAATGTACTGGTCGACATTTCGACCCCATCCAGGGATCACCTTCAAGGGTACAATGGATGATATAGTGAGCAAAGGCTACATAAACACCCCCCGAGGTGTTACCTAGAAGAACGTCTCATGCTCGCACTATGGCGCATTACCACTTGTTGAAATGTGCGTGGCCGCTGCTGAATTAAGTGTCAACATGATGGACGGTCCTGAGGAGGAGAAGCATGTAATTAGAAGTAAAATCCGGTTACAACCGTCCCATTCTGAGTATCGAGGAGAAGAAGGCTTTAACAGACTTAGGCTACGGACGCACGAGAGGCTGTTTAGCCGCTCAACCGCTGCGGCTGTTTAGCCGTTTTTATAGAACACACTACTCCATTAAAAGTAGTGTGTTCTATAAAAACGGCTAAACAGCCGCAGCGGTTGAGCGGCTAAACAGCCTCTCGTTCGTCCGTAGCCTTACACAAAACCTATTCAGTAGTCATATTCTATAGTGAGAAGAGTACCTATATCTACAGTGAATGTGAACATGGATAACGATGATCAGGTCTTGTCGCTTGTACATGGCACCTATGATCCCACCAAGAAGGTATAGATGTAATACACTAAAGACCCACTGTTGATTGGATTAAGAAAAGAAATAACGATTTCCGCATTTTTCTATCACTGGCTGTGATCCTCTTCAGCAGAATACAAAGTCAAGAGCCAAGATGGTTATGTAATCAGGTGACCATTATCCATTTGATATATCAAAGTTAGGGATTGTTTGATCAGGGAAGATTCAATTATTTTTCTTTTAAAACTATATTTAGATTTGAATATGATTTTTGCCTCGCCCCAATTTTTGCGGTTTTTATTGTTGGCGACACGTTGGAATACCGCAGAGTTCTGTTGTGTGTATTTAACTGAGTTTTTGTGTTTTTTTTTCCTGTTTGCAATTGTCTACCTGATCAAACAATTCCCTAGCTTTAATATATGAAATGGACACTGGTCACCAGATTACATAACCACCTTGGCAGTCAATAAATTACTTCCTTCCATTGTAAAAACGAGCGACTTGCCACAAAGCCCACGCAGTATCATGTCCATGTTCCCTCACTACACCCTTCTCCTCTGTATAAAAGATATGTGTTTTCTCTTGATTTTGTATTCTGCTGAAGAGGATCACAGCCAGTGATCGAAATATACGGAAATCGTTATTTCCTTTCTTTTCTTAATCCAATCAACAGTGGGTCTTTAGTGTATTTATACAAATGTGTTACGACATTACTTGGCAGTTACAGATGCCAGTTGAAGAAGAGTTGAAGGATACCAACGCAATTGATTTTGAAGGCGTGGAAGAAAATTAAATCAGGAGATTCCATCATTCTTAAAGGGGTTGCCTCTCATTTCGGTGAAAAATATTTGATTTGGTCAAACTTCGTGTGTGGACTGGTGTGGTGTCCCTGAACACCGCGGGACTGGTTTCCAGACATATAGCGACACCCTTCTCAGGTAATGGCGGGTTTAAAGGGCCAGAGATTTAAAGGTCCGCCCGTCAGCCACGCCCCTTTATTTGCAATGGTTTGTTTTCCTTGTATTTTGTCGTTTTTTGTTGTTGTTGTTTTTTTTTGAGAATTTTATACTCTGATATTGTTGTACGATAGGTTAGGCAGCAGTCACCACACTCAGTGCGATCGAAAAAGGGTTCAGCGTATGCGTGCGT
>NC_134786.1:12934879-12944879 GCF_046742065.1 Oratosquilla oratoria | reverse complement strand
ACACCTCCGTCGGACCTCATGTCATTCTCAGGTCACATAAGGGTTGGAGTAATGACATTTATTCTTTTCCAAGTTCCCTTCCATTTGTAAGAGGTTGCTATTTAAGACAGTATCCCTTCCACTTTGTACTACTGAAGAGGACTGTTGATTGGTCCGTTCCTCCTTCTAGGACCAGTTTGGCAGTAGCCAATGATAGATTGACAAAGCCGTCTCTGTAGTTAGTAACCTTTCCTTCATAATACATCGTGACGAGAAATGTGTTAAATTTTCCGTGTATAGGAAACCCACGAGCAAAGATGACTTCATACACTGCCTTTCACAGCATAGTACACAAACCAAATCCGGTGTAGTGATTGGATTCTTCCTGCGGGCAATGAGGATATGTCGCAAGGAATATATAAAAGTTGAGATGACCTACACGTTCAATATCTTCCGTAAGCTTCTATATCCGGTGGGATTGCAGGTTGAAGAAAAATGTGAAAGAAATGCACGAAAGAACAAAAAAGGAAAAGAAATTTTTGAATTATCTGGTGGTACCACATACGATAAAAGCAGAAGTCCTGACCAACATACTATCCAAAGCTGGCATCCAAATAGCATATTCCTCCGGAAGAAAGATAAATGACATCGTAAAGCATAAAAAAAGACAAGATATTAACGTGAATAGTGTGATATGTAGTATACCATATAGTGGATGCCCAGCAACATACTACGTCGAGACGTCACGGGGAATGGAAAAGAGATTAGCTGAAGACAAGAACGACCTGTGGCATCACAGAACATCAGACTCTATAGTTATACACAAAAGTGACAAAATCTTCACACTGAATAAGAATCAGACAAGAAACAATGGTCTCAAAATGTTCGGAAATAGATTCAATTTGGAAGTGGGTAGAAACAACTTCGCCAACCGTGTAGTTAATGAATGGAATAACAAGATGCTGTAATGATTATCATTTATTTTATATTATTTGTTTTTGTTTTGATATCATATGTCTGTTTGATTCTTATTTATTATTAGGTATATGTCAGTTTATTCATATTTACCTTTTACCTATTTGTTTATCATTCAACTATACCTATGCGTTTATCTATGTGTTTTATTTGTTATTTACATTATTATAGTTTTTACTTATTCATTTATTATTATTATGATTTTTTCGCATCCGACCTAGATATAGACCAAAAGGTCTAATGTCGGCATACTCCGCCTATGTAATATATATATATATATATATATATATATATATATATATCTATATATATATATATATATATATATATATATATGTGTGTGTGTGTGTGTGTGTGTGTGTGTGTGTGTGTGTGTGTTTGTGTGTGTGTGTGTGTGTGTGTGTGTATGTGTTTTTGTTGTGTGTGCATGTGTGTGTGTGTGTGCGTGCGTGCGTGCGTGTGTGTGTATGTGTGTGTGTGTGTGTGTGTGTGTGTGTGTGTGTGTGTGTGTGTGTGTGTGTGTGTGTTTGAGTGTGTGTTTGTGTGTAAATAAATATAAATATATATATATATATATATATATATATATATATATATATATGTGTGTGTATAATTATATACTCGTATATATGTATATATACATACATATATTTACGAGTGTATGTATATATATATATATATATATATATATATATATATACATATATATCTAATTTTCAATCCTATATTTTTCTTTACCTATATCTTTCTGCAAGGTTCAGTGGTGTCTTACTGTAAATGAATCCCCAATTTCGCGACTGTCTGGCTCATGTGTTTCTCTCATGTGAGTTTTTCGGAAAGACTCAGAAGTGACTTGTCACCATCTCTTAGCAAATCCCCTGTGCAAAGTTAGTGCACTCGCTTTATCGTCTTCCTCATAAATATCACCTCTAAAACTCGGCGTTGTGTGAGATTGCATCCCCTGCATCCTCGCAAAGTTTGTTGTTCTCATTTTATTATCTCTCTTATTTGGCGATTGTCTTTCGACCAATATGTGACAACTCTTTCGATCTCTCTTGCCTGAGGTCTTGGCCTGTCTCCTAAACTTACGTTATTGCTCACAACTCTATTGCTTATATATTGCTTTCTCCCCAAACTTATTTCTAATCGCTTCTACGTTGTCTCCTTCTTTCATCCCTTAGGATTCCTGTTGTCTACATTTTTAGCATAACATTTACTATTTCATCATACCGAATACTTACGTCTTCCAATGCTGAATTTTTAGTCACGCTTATTTCTTGACCTCTTTGTCTGCAGTTCAATTGTTCTTAGAAATACTTCTATATCTCATCTGACCTGATTTTACCAACTCGCTAATACGTTTCTATCCTCTGCATACATCTCGTTTTTTGGTCTTATTTTTGATTCACGATACCCCACTTATTTATGAATTCTACCTTTCTCTTGTACACAGTGCTTCACTTGATAATTAATACATACAAACCATCTTCCATGAAGTCAGCTGCTGCTATCGCCTGATCATGAAGGGTATAACATGACACAAGATGGAAGAGAAAGTATAGTTTGAGAACGAAACCTTTATTGAATATACAACGTTTCCTTATTGGAGCTGTTCCATATAACAAGTAAAACACTACATGGAATAATAACTTCATCCTCAAATGGTGTTCTCTCCACCAGAAACAAGACAGAATATTCGGAATGAGAACAGGAAGAAATTTTTTATTATAAATTTGACAACTTTGTTGTCAAGTCTCTCGAGGCAGTAGTAGAGAAGTTAAAAATCGCTTTAGAAATCTCCTTGGGTGATGTAGCATTGAACTCCCATGAACATCATACCACAGATTTTCATATTAACAAAAATTTAACTATTAGTATACATTCCATATAAGGTATTGACTGCATAGATTTTATACAGTCAGTACTTAGAGATCTTAGTGATAATCTTACGAGCCAGAGACCCGCAGAATTAGTTTATGATTGATGATGAATATCCACTCATTTATAAAATATTTCTATTATAACTCCATTCTGCTATTCTCCTTATATATGTCCTTTTCTACTCCATGATTCCATCTTTTCGGTGATTGCCCCTAAGGATAGAGAAATTTAGCCGTAATTTGAATAATGGACTTGTTGAACAAGGACATTGTTACATTTAAGTTAAGAATATTACAGTAATTAATAAAAGTATGATATTTCAATTTTTTTTTTTTTTTTGCAAATATCTCTCTCATCAATAAAGTGTAACACATATCTCATTTAAGTAACACAAAGCATTGGGAGTGAAATTACAACACCCGCCTTGAAGATATGTCTCTATCATTTTGATCTAATGAGTTCTTTTATGATAGGAGAAGGTGAAATGGCATCAAAAGTTATGTCACTATAGAACAAATGAAACCTGAATTACTCTAACGGATGTGAATTGTATTATTTGATGCTTGTAAAAGCACTTTCAAAACAGTGACGTATTTTAAAGATTTTTGTTGGAGCAACTGCCAGAAAACTTTGCCCCTGAAGAACTGAAAGGGGCAATTTTGTAAAAGTTGGCTTCGAAAGATCAAAAATTGCGCGTTTGCAAGACCCAAGCTATTGCTGGCAGATGCACCTAGTGAGCCCATCTTAATATATGCCCTATCGCTGAGGCTGTCCAACAGTAGTTATCAAGACTTGGACGACCATCATCATATCTTGTCGCACCAGAACCGTGTCCATATAAGGGCAGTTTCATTTGCTTCCCTAAGGTCTTGGTCGGAGCAATGGGGACTCAATGGACATTCCCGGAGGACGTGGACCATCGTCTGTACTTCGCCACAGGGACATTGGGGGCTATTGGAGTATCCCCACTTGTGTTGATTTTCTCTCGTTTTGCCCACCTTGGCTCTTCCTCTGTTTAAGGTAACCCAGTCCTTCCTGGTTAGGTTAGACGACCGAAACGTCGCGAGACTGTTCACACGGATAAAAGCACTGGTAAACTACAGTTCATAAGAGCAACCATCGAGACTATTAATAGTTTCTTTTGAGTTTGCATTCAACTTTCTACTGAGCAAAATGTTCTAACATTAGGCAAAACATAATTGTGCAAGTGTTGGCTCTCTAGCCACGTTTGTGAAAGAAAAATTTGAATATATACCGGCGGTGATATCTAACTACACGTGTTTTACATAAGGGTGATAGTGAAACCAATAGATGGAGTGGTTGGGAAGTCAGGAGTACCAGGTAAAAATCGTAATGGAGAGTTCATGGTAAAGATGTGTTTAGAAAGAGAATTAATGATAGCTAGCACAGTCTTTAAGAAAAAATGTAAGCATAAGTACATATGGGAGGGAGTGGTAGATGGACGTGGTATCCAAAAGAGTAGGAAGAGATAATTTTTTGGTAAGTTTAGAGTTGAAGATAGATGGAGAAATAGGAAAAGGATGGAAGGTAAGGAGGCGCTTGAAGTAAACAGGAGTACAAGAAGCTGAGAGAAGTGTGGGAGTTAGAGAAGGAGTAGCGTAGAGACCGAAGTGGAGTGCAAATAGGAGTATTTCAGGGAGGTAGTAACAAGATATGTCGAACAAGGAGGATGGGAAGGAATAGAAGGAAAGGTAGTGAGTGATGGAGTGATGAGTTGAAGAAGATTGTAGAAGAGAAGTGATCATTTACAGGCTGGTTTCAAAGTAGGATGAGAGAAACATACGAGAGATATAAAGAAGTAAGAAGAGAAGTAAAACATGAGATAAAAGAGACAAAAAGAAGAGTAGATGTAAAATGGGGAAGATTATGACAGAATTTATAGAACATAACATAAGAACAAAAGAACAAAGGAGACTGCAAGAGACCATAAGGCCTACACTAGGCAGCTCCGTATCCATCACCACCTGTTATCCCCATCCATAAAGTTGTCTAATCGTTTTTAAAAACAACTGATAGTTACAGCGCTTACTACATGATTACTAAGTTTATTCCATTCATCGACCACCCTATTAGTAAACCAATTCTTGCCTATTTCCTTCTTAAATCTAAATCTATCCAGTTTATACCCATTACTGCGAGTCCTGCCCGGTTGTTTTATTATGATGACCTTATTTGTATTACCCTTGTTATAGCCTTTGATCCACTTGAACACTTTTATTAGATCACCCCGCACTCTAAGTCTTTCCAGAGACTGTAAGTTTAGGTGCCTAAGCCTCTCTTCGTAAGGCAAATTTCCGAGTCCATGTAAAATGAAAATATGTTTTGGAAGGAAATCAAGAGAGGAAGGAGAGGTGAATCAAGTAGAGAAGAAAAAGTAAAAGGTACAGATGGAGAGATAATAATGGAAGAGGAGACAGTAAGGGGAAGATGGGCAGAATATTTTAGGAAGCTGCTAAATATGGAAGAAGAAAGGGAGAGAGTGGTGGTAGCAGTGTGAGGCGCTAAGAAAATGAGTAATGGATAAGAAAAATATAGGAAAGATAAGAAAAGATGAGGTACAAACAGTTATCAAAATTATGAGAGCAAGTAAGGCACCTGGGTTAGACGGGTGTCGTGCGGAGTATCTGAAGAAGGGAGGTACAGTAACAGTGAACTGGCTAGTGAGGTTGTTTGTGTGTATAAAAGAGGGTAGAGTGCTAAAGGACTGGAGAAGGGCTTGTGTAGATCCACTTTATGAGAGCAAGTAAGGCACCTGGGTTAGATGAGTGTCGTGCGGAGTGTCTGAAGAAGGGAGGTACAGTAACAGTGAACTGGCTAGTGAGGTTGTTTGTGTGTATAAAAGAGGGTAGAGTGCTAAAGGACTGGAGAAGGGCTTATGTAGATTCACTTTACAAGGGAAAAGAGAACAAATGTGAGTGTAGTAGTTTCAGAGGGATTGATTTGTTGAGTGTAGTTGGGAAAGCCTATAGGAGAGTCTTGATTAGGAGAATTAGGAGAGGAACAGAGGGAGTAATTGGTGAATAAAAATGTGAATTTAGGAAAAGTAGGGGTTGCGTGAATCTGAAATTTGTGGTAAGACAGATATAGGAGTTTTAGGGAAAGATGAGGATGTTATTGGGCCTTTATGAATTTGGAGAAGGATTATGACAGGATAAAAACAAAAGCACTGTGAGAGGTTTTGCAGATATACGGGTTCGGGGAAAGTTATTAAGGGCAGTTAAGAATTTTTACGAGAATGGTAAAGCCAGAGGTAAAATTAGAAATGGAAAGAGTAAGTGGTCTGAGGGAAAGGTGGGATTGCGTCAGGGATTTGTCATGTCACCATGGCAGTTCAATGTGTATATGGATGGGGTGGTGAGGGAAGTGAATGCAAGGACAATGGGGGGGGGGAATTCAAGATGGTTAAAAAATGGAGAAAAGTGGAAGATGAGCCAGCTTTTGTTTGCTGACGACACACCGTGCTTGTGGCAGTGTCAGAGGGGTATTAAGGGACTTAATGGCAGAGTTTGGGAAGGTAGGCGATATGAGAAAGATGAAGGCAAATGAGGGTAAAATAAGGTGATGGTATGTACAAGGGTACAGGATGGCAGCTATTTGAAGGTAAGTCTTAAAGAAGAGAGGCCGGAGGAATTGGATAGCTTTAGGTATTAGGGGTCGCATGTGGCACGAAAAGGAGTGGATATAGAGGTAAACTGTAGATTGAGAGAAGCAAGTAAGTGCCTCAGGGGATTCAAAATATAATAAGAACATTTGGGATAGGATGCAAAGAAGAGATTATATAAAGGGGTGATTGTGCCGACGGTAACGCATGAGGCACATGCATGGAATTTAATAGAGGCAGAGAGGATTTTTTTTATTATTATTAAATATTTGAGAAGTATGGGAGGGGTTACAAGGTTAGATAGAGTGAGAAACGAGGTGAGGAGGAGAGCGAGTGTGGAAAAGGAGATGGTAGGTAGGACATGAAAAAGTATTAGTATGGTTTGGGCACATGATAAAATGAATGAAGAAAAAATAGTAGAAGAGTTGTGGAAGGCACAGGTGGATGGAGTGAACATGAGGGGACGACCGAGGAAGAGATGTATGGATGGAGTGGAAGGGGCGTTGAGTAAGAAGGGGATGTCTGTTGAGTGAGGAAAGGAAAAGGCGGGAGATAGGAGTGAGTGGAGGATGGCTGTGTATAGATGATACTCTGATGCAAGGGAGTGGGCGGTGGATAAGGGGTTAGGGGGTGGTTAAGAAGAAGTTATATTTTGACGCAGCCCAAAGAGAATTCTTCCCGTTTGATTATTATTATTTTTTTTTTTTTAATGAAGGTATGGAGATGGGAGGGGGGGGGCGCCAAATAAGTGGCGGATGGGAGTGGAAAAGATGGGAATGAAATGGGTGAAAGTGAATATATGCCTTTTGACTATATCTGCCTCCCTGGTAAGAGGGAAAAAGGCTTCGGTATATAGATAGATAGACAGTGATAGTCGAGTAACCAGGTCACCGGACTTTGAATAGTGGTTCAAGTCCCGCTAAGATAGTTAACATGTGACGGTGATAAGAGCATAATATGGTCAACCGAGTTCTGATAAAGATATTTAGATCCGAGCCACCTCAAGGAGTGGGTAGGTGTAGAAAATTATAAATAATCAAACAAGGTTCATGACTAAATGGTGTATACCAAAGCCATAGACCTGAGCTGCACGCTTACAAGAAAGGTCAGACATAAGTCATTAGCATGAAGGACGCCATCCTTCAACTAATTCATTTCAAACTTTTAAAAAAGTGAGGCAAAGTTAGAAGTAAAGCACAAAGTTTTCATTAGTCTCGGAAGAATGATCATGTACTTCGACGTGAACAGCACAACAACGAGAATAATTCACAGGCTCTCGAGTCTAAAGAAGACTAATCCTGAATAAAATATTTGCATATTTTCTAAGCAGTAGGGAAGCGTGATAGCTAAGCACCTGCAAACGAAAAACTAGATGAGAAGAGGTTTGTGTTTCGTTACGAGACCCAAATCGTGACGTCACCAAGATCGTTCGGTCCCATCACTGAGCTCTGAAATAGGCATTCATGCCTAAGTACTTCATGAAGTGAACAACGACTGAAATATGATTTCTATTTCATCCAAATAAATCTAAATACAAATAGACAGGCAAACATCTTCGGATATCTGCATTAAACTAGGTGCATGCATGTTTATTCACGCGAAAACACATTCATTCACTTGTGTTTTAAGTACCTATCCTTACCTTTTTTATATAATAACTTTCCTTGCTGGCTTTCTTCTCCCGTATTATTTTGGTGACACTGAGCTTCCTTATTTGATAGATTTTTTCATTCATTCACTTATTTTTTGGTTAACCCTTTCTTGACTACTGCCTATTCTAAATCATTTCCAAAAGTTGTTTACTTGTTACATCTATGCTTGTAATACAATTTCTTTCCACGAAACCCACGCCTTTCCCAGCCAAAGAACGTTGCCAAGTCTTTTTTTTTTCACACCTATTTCCACTTTCGTCTCACATTTACAATCTACCCCTCCTTCTACGTCCCCACCACCCTTTCCAAGCATTTTCCATACGAATTTTCCATGACTTTTTCGCCCACCGTCACTCCCATCCATCCTCCTCTTTCGTCCTACCCAATAATCCTTTCCTCCCTCATCCCACGCATTCCTCCACGCTCCTTCATCCTCCCAACCTTCGTTCTCCTTTCTTTTTTCTAACCATTAGTCTCTTATTTTTCTCACTTAGCCCTTCTCCCATGTCTTGTCCACCTCTCCCTCCCACCCGTCCCCTTCCTCAGGCACCAGTGCCATCCAGAGGCTTTCTTCATCGCAAACCCGTCATAAACTCTTCATTCAGTGCCACTCGAGGTGTTATGATACTCCCTACTCACCCTCGACCAAGCCTCCGGCCTTAATGTTACCCACTAAACGTTTTCTCTTCGTTAGATAGAATTTTTCAGCGGCACCGTTTAGCGGAGATGATGATGATGGGGAAAGACGAAACACTTAAATAAGTCGTATATCAACTGAGGCATCGCAACTTTCTCCAAGAAAAACATCTTTTCGTAAGACTTCTTAAAATTTGGAACATAACTTTCAGTCCAGTAATATCTTGTGGCCAAGTTGCATGTTTTCAGACAGTTTTATTCACCTGAAATGGAGCCCTGGCTTTGGAAAACGTCATCTGTACGATATCTGAAAGAAATCGAAATTGTATGGCAATGATCACATTTATTTTTGTGATCTTCCTTTAACTGAATGAAATCGTTTGAAAATATGTGACCCACTCACCAGTATTGAATGGATTAAGAAAACAATGAAGGTATTTGGTAATATGTACATTCTATTTGTTGTGTAAATTGCAGTCCTGATAACAGTAAACTTTGAGAATTTGAGATAGCTGGGAAATCATACCAGTTTTCTTTTGATAGAGTAAACATTACTGGATTATTTATATATATATATATATATATATATATATATATATATATATAATATATATATTTTTTCTCAGAGGGATACTTCAAATTTATCTACGAGCATTTATTTACCTATTTATTTATTTTCTACGAATTTACTCTTTTATGATATTCAAGAGAATGTTCTAGGAACTCCAAAGGACTTTGATGAGTTTAGTAATGTCAGTTAATACTCTTTTGTATCTTATATTCTTCAAAAAGAAATAGTAAATTTGTCTTTTCACATACAATAAATTTTCAATGCATTCGAATGACAGTAGAAAAAAGCAATCTAATTTGAGCTTTTGTGGCTTTTAAAATGACATACCAGAAACCTTAGGAAGAGACCTTGCCCGACGTTTTTATTCATGAATTCTATGCATCGCTTCCCATGAGATTTACGATCAATGGTTCGCTCGTCGATTTGCTGCTGACTCACGCTCTCGGTCAGATTCTATTTTTAACTTATACCCAAACCCTTTTCCATTTCCCTGCCGCTTATATGGTCACATTTCACACTGTTTTTCCCACCGCATATATATATATACATATATATATATATATTTTTTTCAACCACATTAACTTTTTACTTTTAATTCCATGTCATCACGAACGAGACTGACAATGCGCTCGTCGGAGACATATACGGAAACTGATACGATCTGCACTGGGGACCATTCAGTGT
>NC_134786.1:12909879-12929879 GCF_046742065.1 Oratosquilla oratoria | reverse complement strand
TAAAGAAACACACAAGTCAGAGACGAGTTTATTATTCTAACATTTCGGCTTATATGTATATATAGATATATATATATATATATATATATATATATATATATGTATGTATGTATATGTATGTATATCTGGAAAGAGAGTAAACGCCAGTCTCAATTCGATGAACTTAATGTGCCCGATGTTTCGATTTCCGTCCAGGCATCGTCTTCAGGGGTTTAATGGTCACATACAATGAACTTTGTTTTTTATGTGGTCCGGGATGTAACCGGGAGAGGACCTTGGAGGTACTTATGCTCTGTTCATCATGACAAACATACAATTTAATGAACAAAAACACAAAGAAATACCATAAAAGTGAAACAAGAACAAAGACATATGGTAAAAGTGAAACAAGAACATAGAGACAAAAGTTCGAAAAAGAGGGAATGGATAAATGGTCACACGTAAAAATAGGTGTCTACTTTGTTATCACATAAAGCATAAATGTACACGGAATAGCAATGTAAACGGGGCAGCCGTTTGAATTACATATCAAATGCACGAGCAAAGTGATGCTGTAACTGAAATGACAAAATGACAATCTACTGATTGGTAAGGAACTGGACGTGTCAAAACCCTGTCATGAAATGTCATAAAAACTTCTGTGCAAATAGGAAACGAAATGGAAACTGGAACCCGGACAAAAATCAACTAATTCAAAATAAGGATGTAAAACACACTGATGAGATAGAAATGAAGAACACTAAAAAGTGAACATGGGCAAGTAATATCAGAACTGAAATAACCTGGTAAACGTCTGGTATTTGGTGTGGAACTGAACGAGTAATTACTAGAAATACAATGCCTTTGTGCAAAATAGACGGAAACCGGAAATAAATTATTAAGTAAAAAATAATTTTCATATTAAGTAAAAAATAATTTTCATATTATGAAAATCTAGAACACTAGTAATCGCTAATCCAATCTGATGTCCCTAGTATGATTGCATTAAAATGTCGAGCACAAAGGATTACAAAGGCAAAGGCAAAGCATGCCGACAGGAGACCTTTTGATCCATATCTAGGTCGGATGTACAAAAAAAAAAAAAAATAAAAAAAATAAAAAAAATAATAATAATATTAATAATAAATTAAAACTATAACAATGTAAATAACAATTAAAATACATAAATAAATGCATTGGTATAGTTGAATAACAAACAAACAGGTAAATAGTAAATGATAATAAATTGACATATAACTAATAATAAATAAAAATCAGACAGACAAATGATAACAAAACAAAAACAAATAATATAACATAAATCATAATAATTACAGCATCTTACTTAGGTATTTATCTAAATGATTCTTAAAGCTTCGAACTGAACTACATTGCACTACCTGTGCAGGAAGTTTATTCCATTCATTAACTACACGATTGGCAAAGTTGTTTCTACCTACTTCCAAATTGAATCTATTTCCGGACAGTTTGAGACCATTGTTTCTTGTCTGATTCTCATTCAATGTGAAAATTAGAATAGCACTTTGTACCTAGATAAATTAGATTGAGGTCAATGCACCTGTTTATGCAGTTGTCTTAGGGCTCCTACGCTTCTAAAAATAGCCTTTTCTTTCAGCTGATGTCTTCTTATATTGTTTTGGCCCCGTCGCAGCAAATGGTGTTTTGGCGAACTAAAATGTGCTTGTATAGGATGTATTCTTTTACCATATTATCTGGTTTCCAATACGATAGACAGAGGTAGCAACGAAAACAAATGCCAATTTTTAGAAACGTGGGAGACCAAGGACAACTGCATAAACAGGTGTATTGACATCGATCTGATTTATCTAGAGAGGAGGTTGATGTGACTTGTGACGCTGCTTCTGACCCAGGGCAGTGTATAAGATGCAGGAATGACCCGTCATCTAGGAGGTGCCAAGATAAGAGGGATGTGAGAATAAACACCTTGTGAGATCGAAACCTTTATTGGTACTACGTTTCGCTTGTTACAGCTTTTTCAAGTACAGACATGACACACACTCTGAGCATGTCTGTACTTGAAAAAGCTGTAACAAGCGAAACGTAGTACCAATAAAGGTTTCGATCTCACAAGGTGTTTATTCTCACAGTCTTGTCGGCTTTTGCCATTGTGATTCATAAGAGGGATGGTAAAGGAGAGTGGAGTATGTAGAGAATGGAATGGGTGGGAGTGATTTCTATGCCTTTGTCTTTTGGCTATCTCCCTTTGAAGTGGGAAAAAAGCCTTTGTTTTATGTATGTAGAAAGAAAGAGTTGAACAAGCGAATCTATATATTTCGATTGCTTACCGCAATTCTCTTAACCCATTCAACTCCGATGACAAGATGTCTTGTCATTTGGTCAAATAAAACAAAAAATCATAAAACACCAAAATGTTTGATCAAACACCAGAAAAAATATGACGTCAGTCCTCGCTTCGCTCGCAGCGAAGCGAGGACTGACGTCATATTTTTCTGGTGTTTGATCAAACATTTTGGTGTTTTATGATTTTTTGTTTTATTTGACCAAATGACAAGACATCTTGTCATCGGAGTTGAATGGGTTAAGTAGTACAAAGATGGAGGAGGATGTTATCTTCAATAGCAACTTCTTACATAGGAAAAGGAGCTAGGAAAGAAATGAATATCACTATTCTCTACTTTAATTCAACTTTATTTCATTTTGATTTGTAACGAAGGTGACTTTCGAAAAAATACTAAAGCATTAGAAAATGATTCTGGTATCCAGATATTTCTAAATCTCGCAACTCTTCGTTTCGAGCATTTGGAGGTTTCTGAATTGTAGAATTTCCCAACAGAGAACACTATCTATATTCAAACTAGTTTCCATCGGTCTATCGTGGTCATTTGCGACATCCAAGATAAAGTCTTTAGACCTACCGTATTAAGGTGCAAAAATAGCCACATGGGTTAAAACTGGCCAGTGTCTTTGTTACACGCCTAATTATGACAGATAGAAAGGGAAATAAAACCACCAACTGTTATGTGTTTTGTACAATTCCTCCCTTTATTTTGTTGACAAACATAATTAGGTACATAACAAAGACAATGGCCAGTTTTACCCCATGTGGCTACATTTACCCCTTCTTAAGGTACTGTATAAAAGTATGACTTTATGTAAAACTGTAGGATCACAAATAACTCAGTGATAGAGCAGTGAGCTGTTGAGCAAAAAATCGCTTGTTCGAAGTTCGCTTGGTTCAACTGAGTTTCTAGGCGCTGGTTGCTTAAGATTGTTCATGAAACGCAGATTCCTTTGTGAGTTCGTGCTTGAAGAAATGCAGTGTACTATATGGACCTACAGACTACGAATATAAAGAAATGCACCTTGCTGTACATAAGAAATATAATCCAACTTCTTCGTTAATTCCAAGGTGATCTTCTGATTTATATTGGGTCCTATGTTGGAAAAAGAAAAGAAAATTACGCTAGTAGTGGTTGAAAAACAAGAAGAAAAAAGATAATACAATATAGATAACGAGATGCGTCACTAGTTATGAATGCATATAATATGAAACAACTCTGGATTATATCGACAATAAAATATTTTGTGCTTAATTACCGACGGAATTCATATTTAACTAAACAATGTATTTCTGTCACACAAAACCAGTATGTTAGAACATAAATTACAATATTTTTTTCATAAAATCTAAAGTATATACTGCACTAATCCACCTTAATCCTCTATATATTTCCTCGACTTTAACAAAGAATTCCCTGATGACAATCTAGTTCTAAAAATCACAAATAAATCACCTAGACTACATTAATGACATGTTTTCCTTTAAAGAATATGCAAAAAATTCTTCAATGCGTTATGGATGCGTGGAGGAGGCTTCTTTTGTGATACGAGGAAAACTTATAATCCAATATTCCCTTATATGAATAATAAATCTTTTCTCCTCTTCCTCTCCCATCCCCTCCTCTTCGTCCTCCTCCTCTTCTTCCGTCTCTTCCTCCTCGTCACGCTCTAACTGATCAGTGATCTCATTTTAAATGCACCACTACTTCCAGACACACGTTTGAATACTTTTCTATGTTTTGCTTTTAAAGAAATATTCTAGAGAGAACTATATGTTCATATCGAAAAATATGTTATGCTAAAAGATAAATTGCTGTGAATATAACATAAATATTCCCCTCACAAAGGCAATGAGGGATATCTCTTTTTCATCATTAGTTATTCTTTATCATAATCGACTTAGATATAGATATGTAAATAAAATATTTATAACCATCAAACCTAAAAATATAACGATTATGTCACCTGAAGGGAGACTCCCTTGAATCTTTGAGATTCATTAAGGTACTTCCTACCTTCTGGTACACATATAGTCCTTTCCACCAGAAATCTAAAACTCTTAAACTTCCTAAATTCAGAGCGGAAGCACCTTCCGCAAAGCTACTAGTATATCATTAAATCCTTCTAATATTCGCGATTTTCTTTATTTTGGAACGCTTTATCCCAATACTGAAATTTTCCGAACATTAAAGATTCCCAATAGGGAAACCTATCTGTACAATAGAATTAGTTGAAGCTATTCATGACGACAGCGTGAAGGCATTGAAAAATGTTTGGCTTGTTTTTGAGGCCAACAGGTCCTCTAGTTCTGGCTCTCCACTTGTTCACACCTTTCGAATCACTTCTGTCCACTTTTACACCTCTGCCATTTCATTTCCCTCCCGACTCCACGCCTGACCCAATTCTTTCAGTTACACTCGAGACTTCCTTCCTCTGCAATTCAATTTGGAAATATCTTCTCTTAACTCCAGACACTTTCTCTTCCTCTCTCTCCGCGTCCCGTCCTCTTCCTCCTCCATCACCACCACAACCTCCTCATCCTCATCCTCATACTCCGTGTCCTCCTCCTTCTCCTCCTTCTCCTCCTTCTCCTCCTTCTCCTCCTTCTCCTCCTTCTCCTCCTTCTCCTCCTCTCCTCCTTCTCCTCCTCCTCCTCCTCCTCCAACATCCCCACCTCTTCCTCCGATAGCCCCACACTTTCCTCCTTATAGGCCTCTTCCTCCTCCCTCTCCTCCTCTTCCTCCTCCTACTCCTCCTCCTCTTCCTCCTCGTCCTCCTCCAACATCCCCACCTCTTCCTCCAATAGCCCCACACCTTCCTCCTTATAGGCCTCTTCCTCCTCCTTCTCCTCCTTCTCCTCTTCCTCCTCGTCCTCCTCCAACATCCCCACCTCTTCCTCCAATAGCCCCACACCTTCCTCCATCTAGGCCTCTTCCTCCTCCCTTTCCTCCTCTTCCTCCCCCTACTCTTCTTCCTCCTCCTATGGCTCCTCTTCGATCTTCTCCTGCACAACCCTTCTAGTGACAATAGTCTCCCTCGGCCACTTGTTCCATTTTTTCTTTTTGCGATTCATTTTATTTTTCTATATTTTTTCAGAATTTTACTTTTTACTGCCAACGCTTTTTCGTGAAACTTTCTGTCGCTTTCCCATGCCCTCATGTATACTCGTGCCATACATAGCCCCGTATTTTCTCACTTTATACTCTTCTTGTTCTTCCTTTTCCCTTACTTCCTTTTTATTCCCCATTTTTATCGTCTATTTCACCTTCCTCTTCTTCACATCCAATTTTTTTCACCCTCGCCTTATTCCTCCCTCCTAATCCTCTTTCCCCCTCTCCACCTCCATCTGTCATCTCCCTCTCTTTCTCTCTCTTTCTCTTGCCCAACATTTTCATTCCTCTTTTTCCTTTTTTTTTTCATTTCTTCCTTACTCCCTCTCGTTTTTTCTATTCCTTAACGTTTCTACCCTTCTTTAGCAATCCTCTTCTCTTCTTTCTTCCCCATATTCGGTTCAAACTCTTGTCTTGATACTCCTGTACCCTTATCAATTCAATACACTACTGTTTTCTCATTTTCCCTCCTCTTCCTCTTCCTTTTCTTCCAGTTCTTATTCACTATCTCTCCTCTTCCTTTTCTTCCAGTTCTTCCTCACTATCTCTCCTCTCTTTCTTCCTTCTCTCTTTTTCTCTATCTCTGGTCTCAACTCTTTCCATAAATGTTTTGTTTTCCATCCTGGAGTGCGTTTCCAGGAACTCAACTACCCATATTAATTCCTTATCCTCCCGTTTTCTCACTTTCTTCCTCTTCCTCCTCCTCTTCCTTTTTTTCCCAATTCTTCCTCACTCCCTCTCCCTTCTATTTCCGTCCCCTCTCGTCTTCTTCTTCTTCATAAGAACATAAGAACATAAGAAATAAAGGAGACTGCAAAAGACCATAAGGCCTACACTAGGCAGCTCCGTATCCATCACCACCTGTCATCCCCTTCCTTTCCCCTTTGTCTCCACACTCGGTTCAAACTCTTTCCATGAGTGTTTTGTCATTCTGGAGTGGCTGGAAACACTCTACCACTTCCTTCTAATCAAGCCTGAGGTGTCCCGTCTCCTCCGGCGACAGTTCGTCAAGTGTGAATTCATTACAGACTCGACCGTTCTCGACATTTAACCGCAGCTGTTAAAAATTTGATGCTCTGGTTATTATTCAATTTGGATATTAACATATTTGTCTGGTGTAAATTAACCATATTGTTTAATCATCACGTGTGTACTAGGAGATACTTATTCAGCTTGCAAGAGTTTAATGATTATTTTCCCAAATTTCTTGAAAGTCTTCAGCTTCAACATCTTCTACCACACCAATGTTGGTTCACCCTGTGTGCACAAAGGTGGGAATGAAAGGTCAGGAGCCTACACTAGGAGACGCTTACCTCTGCCCTATTGCTTGGAAAGTTTGGTCAAGTGCCAGACACCAGGAGACGCTGGATCCGAACACGGGACCACGTTGATCGTATCACGATCAAAACGGACAGGTAAATGTCCCGAGACGAAATGCGAATTTCGTTTCAGATATTTCCTCAACTTTGTAGTGAATGCAGAGTTCTTATCCTCCACGGCTTTGCTGACCATTCCCGCTTCGGAGCGACTTTGATCTTCTCTTGCTGGGAATGATACTTGTGTTGTCCTCCCCTATCTCGAGGTTGTTCTCGACGGGTTCGAATTGCATTGTTTGGATTCGTGTCCGATCTCATGGCCTCTACTCGAGCTCTTCCTCGAAATTTCCCCTTGGCTGCACGGTAGGGGCGCCGCCCCTATTGGATCCTGGAAGTGATCTCTTTCTCCTTTCGTCTCACTTTTCTTACTACAACTTTGAACCACGCTTAAAAACGGATGCTTTCATCTCCATTTAATTTCAAAACATTAAATTAACATATACCACATTGTTATATCATACTATATTATATCATAATATACTATATTATATTATATTATATTACATTATATTATATTATATTATATTATATTATATTATATTATATTATATTATATTATATTATATTATATTATATCATATTATATTATATTATATTACATTATCATATATTATATTATATTATATTATATTATATTATATTATATCATATTATATTATATTGTATTATATTATATCATATTACATTATATTATATTATATAATATTATATTTATTTTATTACATTATATTATATTATATTATATCATGTTATTTTATATTACATTATATTATATTATATTATATTATATTATATCATATTATATTATATTATATTATATTATATTATAGTATATCATATTATATTATATTATATCATATCATGTTATTTGATATTATTTTATATTATATTATATCATATTATGTTATATTATACTATATTATATTATATGATATTACATTATATTGTATTATGTTATATTATATTATATTATATTATATTATATTATATTATATTATATCATATTATATTATGTTATAATATATTATATTATATTATATTATATTACATTATATTATATTATATTATATTATATTATATTATATTTTATCATATTGTATTATATTTATTATATTATATCATATATTCTATATTATATTATATTACATTATATTATATTATATTATATTATATTATATTATGTTATATCATATTACATTATATCATATTATATTATATTATATTATATTATATTGTATTATATTATATTATATCATATTATTATATTATACTATATTATATCATGTTATATTATAATATATAATATTATGTATTATATCATATTACATTATATTATATTATATTATATTGTATTATAGTTATCATATTAGATCATATTATATTACATTATATTATATCATATCATATCATATTATATTATATTGTATTATATTAATTATATTATATTTTGTTATATTATATTACATTATATTATGTTATATTATATTATATTATATCATATTATATTATACTATATTTTTTATATTATATTATATCATATTGTATCATATATTATATTATATTATATTATATTATATTATAGTATATTATATTATATTATATTATAATATATTATATTATATTATATCATATTATAATATATCATATTATATTATATTATACTATATTATATCATATTATATTATATCATGTTATAGCACAATATATTACATCATATTATAATATGTTATATTTTATTATATCATATTATATTTCATTACATTCTAATATAGTACATTACATAACATTATATTATATCATATAATATAATATATATTTTTTATTATATATTTGATTATTTATTCATATTTTGTTTAACGTTACAAATTCTCCCATACCAAGAGTCTAAGACGGTGCCCCTTATGTAGGATTTTATGGCGTGCAATTTAATATATTATGCCTTAGTTCAACTCGCCAGGGGCAGGGTTGAACCGAGTCACCTCGAACTAAGCCGCAAGTAACGACGCCTTAGCCCGTTCGGCCAGTGAGCTTCCTTATAACATTATATTAAGTATATTATATTATATAATATTATATCATATCATATCATATCATATTATATTATATTATATATATTATATTATATTATATTATATTATATTATATTACATTATATTATATTATATTATATTATATTACATTACATTATATTATATTATATTATACTATATTATATTATATTATATTATATCATTATATTGTATGATATGATATGATATGATATGATATTATAATATATTATATTATATTACATTATCATATTGTATTATATTATATTCTATTATATTATATTACATTATACTATATTATACTATATTATATTATATTATATTATATTATATTATATTATATCATATTACATATTTTATATTGTATTAAATTATATTACATTATATCGTACTATGGTATATAATATTAATTTTATTATATCATATTGTACTATAATATATCATATACAAATATTATATTATATTATATATATTATATCATGTTATATTATATTATATCATATTACATTATATTATATCATATTATATTATATTATATTATATTATATTATGTCATCTTATGTTATGTTATCTTATATTACATTATTATATTATATTATATCATTTCTATAATATAATACAATATAATATAATATAATATAATGTAATATAATGTAATATAATATGATATAATATCACATGATATAATATAATATAATAAAGTATAATATGATATAATATAGTATAATGTAATATAATATAATATAATATAATATAAAATAATATAATATAATATAATATAATATAATATAGTAAAATATAATATAATATAGTTTAATATAATACAATATCATGTAATATAATATGATATAATATAATATAAGACAATATAATATGAGATAATAGAATAGAATATATTATGATATAATATGATATGATATAGTATAAAATAATATAATATAATATAATATAATAAATATAATCTAATATAATATGATATAATATAATATAATATAATATAGTATAATGTAATATAATATAATATTATATAGTATAATATAATATAATATTATATATATATATAATATAGTATAATATAATATAATATAATATAATATAATATAATATAATATAATATATTGTAATATAATGTATTGTAATATAATATGATATAATATAACATAATATAATATAATATAACATTATATAACATAATATAACATATAATATATGATATAATATAATATAATATAATATAATATAATATTGTATATTATAATACAATATAATATAATAATATAATATAATATAATACAATATAATATAATATAATATGATATAATATAATATAATATAATATAATATAATATAATATAATATAATATAATATAATGTAATATAGTACAATATATGGGTGAGAGACTGGAGGAAGTGGATAGTTTTAGACACTTGAGTGCAAATATGGCAGGAAAGGGAGGAATGTGGGTGGAGGTAGAATGTAGATTGAGATAAGCGAGTAAATGCCTTGGTGGATTAAAAAGTGTAATGAGATATAGACACCTGGGAAGGGATGCTAAGAGCAGGTTATATGAAGGAGTGATTGTGCCAACAGCTCTGTACGGGGCAGAAACATGGAACATGAGAGAGGAAGAGAGAAGGAGTTTGAATGTGTTTGAGATGAGGTGTCTGAGAAGTATGATAGGGCTTACTAGGCTAAATAGAGTGAGATATGAGGAGGTGAGGAGGAGAACAGGGTTGGAAAGGGAGCTGTGAGATAGGGTTGATGAAAGAGTATTAGGATGGTTTGGACACATGGAAAGAATGAGTGAAGAAAGATTAGTAAAAGAGGTGTGGAAGGCAAAGGTAGAAGGAGTGAATATGAGGGGGCGTCCTAGGATGAGATGGATGGATGGGGTGAAAGGGGCGATTACAAAAGAGAGGAATGTCTGTTGAGGAAGGACGGGAGAGGACAGAAGATAGGGGTGAATTGAGAAGGGTTGTGTATAGATGATGCTGTGATGCTTGAGGGGGAATGGGTGGTGGATGGGGGGGAGAGAAAGTATGCATGAGAAAAAATTTAACGCAGCCCGAAGGGATTTCTTCCCGTCTTCTCCTTTTCTGCATGAGGGGACGGAGAGGGGGGTGGGGGTCACCGAATTTATGAAGCGGACTTGCTTTGGATGTGCTGTCTTGCGACACTGCTTGTGACCGAGGGAAGTGGACAGGATGCAGGGATGACCCGTCATCCAGGAGGTGCCAAGATAAGAGGGAGGGAGGAGGGTGGAGCGGAGCGTAGTATATAGAAAATAGAATGGGTGGGAGTGGTTTCTATGCCTTTTTCTTTTTGCTAACCCACCGTGTAGGGAGAAATAGCCTTTGGTATATGTATGTATGTATTATATCATATTATACTATATTATATTATATTATATTATATTACATTATATTATAATGTATTATGTTATATGATATTGTATTATATTATATTATTTCATGATATATTATATTATATTATATTATATTATAGTATATTATATTATATTTTATTACATCATATTATATTATATTATATAATATCATTTTATATTATATTATATTATATTATATCATATTACATCATATTATATCATATTGTATTATATTATATTATATTATATTATATCATATTAAACTGTATTATACTATATTATATTATATTATATTATATGATATTATATTATATTATATCATATTATATAATGTTATATTATATCATATTATGTTATATTATATTAAATTATATTATATTACATAATATTGTATTATGTTATATCATATTACATTACATTATATGCAAAGGGGGACGGAGAGGGGGGGTCGCCGATTAAATGAAGCGGCCTTGCTGTGGATGTACTGTGTCTTGCGACACTGCTTCTGACCCAGGGCGGTGGGCAAGTTGCAGGGATGACCCGTCATCCAGGAGGTGCTCAGATGAGAGGAAGGGTGGGAGGGGTGTGGAGTGTATTTAGGGATGAAATGGGTGGGAGTGTTTTTATGCCTTTCCCTTTTTGGCTACCTCCCTTGGAAGGGGGAAAAAGCCTTGGTATATGTATGTATGTATGTATTATATTATATTATATTATATTATATTATATCATATTATATTATATTATATTATATTATATTATATTATATTATATTATATTATATTATATTATATTATATTATATTATATTATATTATATTATATTATATTATATTATATTATATTATATTATATTATATTATATTATATTATATTATATCATATTATATTATATCATATTATATATTATATTTTATTATATTATATTATATTATATTATATCACATAATATTATATCATATAAAAATATATTATATCATATCATATTGTATTATATTATATTATATTATATCACATTATATTATATTACATTATATTATATTATATTATATTACATTATATAAAATTATATTATATTATATTATATTATATTATATTATATTATATATCATATCATATTGTATTATATTATATTATATTATATTATATTATATTATATTATATTGTATTATATTATATATCATATTATATTATGTTATATTATATCATATTATATTATACTATATTATATTATATTGTATTGTATCATATTATATTATACTATATTATACTATATTATATTATATTATATTATATTATATTATATTATATTATATTATATTATATCATATTATATTATGTTATATTATATCATGCTATATTATTATATTATATTATATCATATCATTTTATATTATATTATATTGTATATTGTTATATTATATCATATATCATTGTATAATTCTACATCATATATCTGGTAGTATAATGCGTTGTATTTCAATATTTGTATTATTATGCATGATACCTTTATGTAACAAGAGTATCATATCCAAATAACGTTCCTCCCTTGATTAATGTAGCAATTGTCAGATTGTTCTCTTCAGTTCTGAACTGGACATGGTCTTTGTCGAGATTCCTTCCATGAACGAGGTCCCTTTGCGTTGGCCACATCATAAGCTACACAAAGCCGAACGCTTCTTATGGGTTTCATTTTATTATTCTCATTTCTGTTATGAAAAAGCATTTTTGAGAAAGTACTTTACCGACTGTTTTCGATCTAAAGGATGAACATGCTAACAGGAAACCTTTTGGTCTATAACTAAGTCGAATGTGGATAAAACACGTAAATAAATGAATAAAATTAATAAGTAGTTAATGATAGATAACAAACAAGCAAATAAATGATAATAATTCGTAATATATAATCAATAAATGAATGATAAAAGATAAACAGATAAAAATTATGATGTATAAATAGATAATAATGAATTAATAGATAAATCAAATAAATGGAAGGCATTACATATTGTTTAGGTGTTTATCTAAATGAAACTTTAAACTTCGATCTGCACTATAATCAATAAATGAATGATAAAAGATAAACAGATAAAGATTATAATATATAAATAGATAATAATGAATTAATAAAGAAATAAAATGAATGGAAGGTATTACATATTGTTTAGGTGTTTATCTAAATGAAACTTTAAACTTCGATCTGTACTACATTACACTGCCTCTGCACGAAGTCTATTCCTTTCATTTACTACATAGTTGGTGAAGTTGTTTCTACCAACTTCCAAATTTAATCTACTTGTGACAGTTTGAGACCACTATTTCTTGTCTGATTCGAATTGACTGTGAAAATTTCATCACTTGATGTCAATTCCCTTTAGAATCTTAAATATCTGTATCAAATCACCCCTGTCTACCCTTGTTTAAAGAAAATAGATTCATATTTTTCAGTCGATTTTCGTGTGTTTATTTCTGATATTTGGAATTAGTTTTATGACTCGACGTTATCTTCTTCCAATCTGTAAATGTTTTTAGTGAGATTTGGTGACCATACGGACACAGCATATTCCATATGTGGACGAACTAACGATTCATATAGCTTGTTAATGATAGATGGTCTTTTAGAATCAAAAGACTGCGTAATCAGTCCTAGAATCTTATTTGTTTTCTCTGATGATTTGAGATGATTCCTGATAATTAGGCCAAGGTTCATTTCATTATCCACTCTTGTTAACGAATTTCCAAATAATTTATAATCGTACTTATTATTATCTTTTCCTATAAGCATAACATTACATTTACTTGTGTTAAATTTCATTAGCCAACTTTCAGACCATTGCTGTAATTTATCTAAATCTTCTTTAATATCTAATTAGTTTAAGTGATCATTTGCCATTCCTCACATATTTGTATCATCACCAAATTTGGAGACAATAGATTCAATATATCTTTAATTTGAAATATGTTTTTTGTAGTCAATTTATGATCTGTGTTCCACTACTTACATACCACAAAGGCTCTATAGATTACTGTCCAAAGTACCTATACCTTATTTCAACGAGTATTAGTCTAGCAAATATTCTATACAAATTCATAGAAATGTGATAATACCATTTATAGTTGCAAAAAGCTTGAGCTTACTATAGGACAGCTCACCAGGCTCTTTGTGCGCCGAACGTCACTTCAACCGGAAACCAAAAACCAGAAACCCGTTGCTGACCAATTCTGAGCTCAGCAGTCCTGCACTCCACTTACAGCTGACCTCAATGCCCTGTCGGTTTAACTTACGATTCCGGCTACAGGATCCGGCTTTCGTACTATAGCTTCTGAGGGGATTTAATGTCCGTGTACTACCCAACTTTATCCTCTACCACTGCCATTGCTCTTTTACCGCCTACACAAACCATAGTTTTTATTTTTTACCCTCTAGGTCACTATTCCTCACTCCTCTCGTAAAAAAAAAAAAAAAAAAAAAAAAAAATAGAACCACACATGACCTACCACAGAGTCGCTCGGTCATTCCTCCCTCAGTTCATTCTCATGCCAATCACCATTCCACTATTCTCATTCTAGTGTATTGTCGCTAAATATCACGTGTTCAAGCCACCCACCATTCCACTGCCACACCATCTAATTTCAATGTCATGCCAACCAAGTGTTCCATCCTCATACCACCTCATTCCTCTTTCATTTCACTGTAGTTCCACCCGAGCATTCCATTCTCATTCCACCCAGGCCTAGAATTTTTCGAGCCCAGTTTCCCCTTGTTAATGCATCCTATCACTTTGCAGTTTATAGGCCTTGCTTTTTGAAACCACCCGTTCTCTGCCACTCCACTTACATCCCCCCACCCCTACCGTCAAACTCCATTCTCCTAAATTTCACAACTCCCCAACACAAAAGTTTCTCTTCTGCCACAATCCCTAACCCACCTCTTGTGCCTCTTCTCCACTTTCGTTCTTTTCTTTCACGTCCTTCCCCTTTACCAACTTCCTTGTTTCTCCTCTCCCTTCTCTCCTCCTCTATTCTTTCTATCACCAACTCTCCCTCATTTTCTTTTTTACATTCTTCCTTTGTTTTCTGTTTATTTTCTTCCATGGTATCCTTGTCTTCTCCTTTACCCTTCTAGATGACATCCCTCGGTCATTAGGTATCTTTTGGGCATCACATCCTCGATGAGACTTTAGAACTTGTGATGACGGACCACCCTAAGGAGGCTCCCTTCCGGCCAGGTTCGACTCTATTTCGTTACAAAAGCGTTTGGGGACAAGTATTAGGACACAATATTCCAGCAGCTACTTTCCTCAACTCAAACAAATAATGTATCATTGCATTCATAATCTGACAAATGATATACTAAAACTATCCAAAAGACATCTTTTTTCTAATTGAGTATTTTATATTTTTATATATAAAGTAGTTCTCTTAAGATTTTTGTAAAAAGAATGTATTAATGCAGCAACAACGAAAAACATATTTGCATTATTCAGATACACTATGACTCATGCTTGGGTGTCTACAATCATTTCTCTTTTGTTCTTTATTATTTTCCTCCCTAACCTCTGCTGCCGTAAACAAATTACGAAAACAAATTCAGATATATTATGAGTCAGGTTTGGGTGTCCACATCATTTCCTCTTTCCTATTTTCCTCTTTCCTCTATCTTCTTTTTCTTCTTCTTCTTCTTCATTTCCCCAGTCTCTGCTATATTCTTGCCTCCATCTCCGCTGCCAACAAATTATGAACATCTCGCCAGGGAATATGAAATAACTTCGAGGTAGCGAGCAGCTCTTGTATCTAATACAACCATGTTTGGGATTACATAACTTTTGCCCGTGGATCAGACTGCAGCGCCCATGGAAGTCCTCTGGAGCTGGAGGCCTGGAAAAAGAATTTGGAGAGTTCTGGAACCTCGTGGAGGCAGACGCTATATCACAGGTTCTCACTCAGGGTCCAAGAAGCTCTTGAAGGCTCATGGAATCTCCCGAAGAGGTCCACAGATATCAGAGGTCCACAGATTTCAATAGTTCATGGATGCCAAACGACTGTTTCCGAATTAAATGCCCATGGAAGCCCGGTTGAACGAGCGGTCTGTTAGAAGAACTTGGGCAGTTCCAGGGAGGCAGACATTATATCAGTGGCTTTCAGCCGAGTGGAGCCAGGTTCTTGGAGTTCCACAGAAATATCCAAAGTAGTCCACAGATATGGATGAAAAAATACAAGTAAAAAATAATGAACAGTTTATGAATGCCCTTTTTTTTTATCCTATTTTGTTTGATTTCATTTTATTTTATTTTATTTTTCATTTATTTATTCATTTATTATTTATTTCGTTTTTTTTTTCTTTTACTCAGGTGATTTCCAGAATAGTAACAAAAAACATAAGTAAGAAGATCATGAGAACAGGAAGATATACTGGATGGAAAGAACAAAAGATATTAAGTAGATGGAAGAGATACGCCAACTTCTACAAATCTGCGAATTCGTTTTTATCCATAGTCGCCTTCGAATGTACCAGGAAAAATATAAGATTTTCATTTGCCGAAAAGACGAAGAGAAAAAGATTATTTCACTTATGACATCGCATGAAGAAAAGTGTTGAATAAGAAGGCCGAGATTGATTCATCAATTTCGATAGAAAAAATGTATCAAAATATTTCATTCATGATGTGAGATTCTATTTTTTTTTTTTTTTTCATGGTCGTGACTTTCGACTTCACACATTTCTCAATATCACTTCCAACCTCTTTACTTTTCGGTCCGTTTACTGAGAGAGCTCTTTGATCTTTTTTACGCTAGATTTCATGTTCGTGAGGTACCATTCTCTAGTTCTTTACTAACTTTCGCCATGAAATAAAGCGACTTTTTGCTCGGTGCCTTCCTCCTCCCTCCACCTCCTCCTTACTCTCTCCTTCCTCTTCCTTCCTCCCTCTCGCCACTCTTATTCCTTCCCTCTTTGCTCCCTCCTTCTTTGTTAATCATTCAGTCAGCTCTTCTCTCCACAACTTTTTTTTTTTTTTTTTCTCTCGGATCCTCCCTCCTCTTCTGTCCTCTTTGGTTCCGATTACTTCTCTCTTTACTCTCTCTTTGTCTTCCATTTACTATTTCTCCTATTCTTGTATCCTTCCTCCTTCGTTTTCTTTCGTTCTGCTTGCTTCTTTCTTTTTCGTTTTCTTCTCTTCCATTTGACATTTCACTTGTTTGTTTTCTTTGTCTTGGTTTTTGCTTGCACCGTATCGTGTTTTTTCAGTACACATCTTCCCTCACTCTTACCCTTATGAGCATTCTCTCCCTGTCCTGTTCCGTCACCACCAGCTATACCATGTCACTACCAGCAGTAGTACCCCCTCACCATCACTGCCACCTCCACCCCAACCACCACCTCCACCTCCACCCCTACCACCACCTCCACCTCCACCCCTACCACCACCTCCACCTCCATCCACACACCCCACCTCCATTACCACCCCGACCTCTCTTTCCACCTCTTCTTACTCTTCTACCCTAAGCTTCTAATGCTTTCACTTTTTTCCACCTTCTCTCAACTCCACCTCTACCGCCACTTCCACGTCCTCCACGTCCACTTTCTCCAACTCTGCCTATACTCCCACCTCATGCTCCACCGTCACCTATCCCTTACGTTTGCTCTACAACCTCCTCATCCTTCTCTCCTCCTCCTCGTCCTCCTACTCCTCCTACTCCTCCTTCTCCTTCTACTCCTTCTACTCCTTCTACTCCTCCTACTCCCTCTACTCCTCCTACTCCTCCTACTCCTCCTACTCCTCCTACTCCTCCTACTCCTCCTACTCCTCCTACTCCTCCTACTCCTTCTACTCCTTCTACTCCTCCTTTTCCTCCTTCTCTGCCTACTCCTTCTCCCACTCCTCTTCCTCTTGTTCTTTCTCCTCCACCTCCTCCTCAGGCGTTCGCTCAGTCTTACCCCTTTTGCGTTGTAAAACACACCTCAATTCACCCGTGGTGTTCTCTTTGTGTCTAACGTTCCTGTGGTTCTGCTCTATCACCGCGTTCTCTCTTTCGGTTTTCTGTTTCTGTTGTTTCTTCTTCTTCCTCTTCTTTTCCCTGTTCTCCCACATTCATGCAATTTCCCAGCCCCCACATCCACTTTACTCCTTTTCCTCCTCCCTCCACTTTCAATCCGTTTCCTCACTTAGTGTATTTCCTCTTTTCGTTTTTGTCATTTCCTGACTCTTCTCTTTACCTCTTTGATCCATTTGAATCTCTTACGAGAAGCTCCTCTTTATCCTGAGACCACTTTCCCTCCTCTTTCGTTCACCCAAAGCCTTGCAGCTGTCCTTCCATAACTTCCCCCAACTACCATTGCCTCCACCTCTTTTAATAATTTCCTTTCCCATTTCGCTCCCCCGTCTCACCCATAACTCCCACCCCCATTGCCCCTCTCCCTCCCTCCCTCCACCCATTTCCTGCCTTTTTCGAATTCCTTTCCTCCCACTGTTAGTATCCCCCTCCACACCACTTCCGGTACCCAAACTCCTCCCTTGATTTAATCTCCAGTTCTCTTCCACGCTTGTTTTTATTTTGGTCAATAATGGTCTTCCACGTATAGTTCTATTTCTTGCGGCTTCCTCCTCTCCTTCCTCCTGGTTTTACTCCTTTTATCTCAATTTTCGAGTTCCATACTGGGATCACCCGTATTTCTTCTTTATGTTTTTTTTTCAGACTTTTATTCTAAGAACTACTTACTTCATCACATACTTACTTTCACGCCTCTATTCGTAACTTGAATGGTTGCAAAAATTCTTCCCTCCACTTTCAAGACCTTCATACGATATCCAGTGACAATCTTCAACCATGATTATTGGTAATGTTCCTATGCAGTTTCTGACAATATTCATTAATTTTCTATGAAATACTGAACGATGAACCTTGAAAGATCTTTATGGTATTGAGCTAACATTGGCAACACAAAAGAAGGTCGAAGTTGCCAGAAATTGAATTATTGACATTATCATTGTCAATGAACAATGATCACAATAAGTTCTTAATGTAACATTACAATCTCTTTCAACTAACTTTTTATCTAGCTTTAGAAAATTAAACAAAAATAATTATATTGTTCATTAGACAACATTATGTGATATAAATATTGATAAAATGGATTTTGTTCTGGTAAACAGCAGAGGACCTTATTCATCTTCAAGGAATTCATAGGATCAAAATGGCAAAGAATGAAAGGGGCTATGAAGCATATTTTTCTTGTCTCTTTCTTTCTCTCTCTCTCTCTCTCTCTCTCACACACACACACACACACACACACACACACACACACACACACACACACACACACACACACACACACACACACACACACACACACACACACACACACACACACACACACGCACACACGCACGCACGCACACACACACACACACACACACACACACACACACACACACACACACACACACACACACACACACACACACACACACACACACACACGGCCCGGTGGCGTATTGGTAAAGCACTGGCCTCACAAGCAGGAGAACCGGGGTTCGATTCCCCAGCCGGGCGGAGACAAGTTGGGTTTGTCTCCTTTCACGTGTAGCCCCTGTTCACCTAGCAGCGAGTAGGTACGGGACGTTAGTCAAGGAGTTGTGACCTTGCATTCCCGGTGTGTGGAGTGTGAGTGGTCTCAGACCTACCCAGAGATCTGCTAATAATGAGCTCTGAGCTCACTGCCGTAGGGTGGTGTCTGGCTGTCTCGAAAAGAGGCTGCAGC